>NW_023620403.1:0-6850 GCF_014905685.2 Nematolebias whitei
TTTTTTTTTTTTTTGTCTTTCAGCTACACATGGACCTATATATGGACCTACCATTCTGTGTTCATTTGCCTCTCCTTCCTGTCCTCTCAAACCAGCCGGTCAAAGCAGATGACCACTTGTCCTGAGCCTGGTTCTGCTGGAGGTTTCTTCCTTTTAAAATGATTTTTTTTTTCCTTTCCACTGTTGCCACTGTGCTTGCTCAGGATGGGAGACTGCAACGAAGCCAAGATTCAACTTGTCTGCTGGATTCCTTAGATAGAGAACTTTACTAATTGGCTTTTTTTTATGTATGTGAATGTTTCTGTAAAGTGCCCTGAGACAACTTTGTTGTGATTTGGCACTATATAAATAAACTGAATTGATTGAAAATTGAATTGGTTTAAGCCGTTTTGGTCAAATGTGGAAAATAAAGTTTTGCGCAGTCTGACATTCAGAGCATGTGTTGTTAATAATTTTCAGCTACATCGACATTATAGTAATTTTGTGTTGCATAATATTATGTAGCAGAGGTGGCCATTTTAAATAGGATTGACTTTGAACTTTCATCAGTCATACAGTACATAAAATAATACTTGGACGTTTTATTAATGATTTATTGTCAGGATCTGGTGCAGGCTGAATCCAAACACGGGCAAGATGCAGGAAACTTAGAGGAGTAAACAACTAAAAACTGTTTATTAACAAAAACACAAGGCTGACGTGGCATCAAAACTTACATAAAGGACAAGGATCACAGGAGGTGCAGGAACAGATCATGACACCATAGGAGGTTATTCTTTGGACGGGAAACAATGACAACAAGCTGAATGTAAAGACAGACTAATGAAGGGATAAACATAAACACCTGTGAAAGCAACAGGTGGAAGGCAAGAGCTAATCACATGAAGAGGAAAATAGAAGAGTAGGAACAGACCACTCGAGGGAGACACAGATACACAACTTCACAGTAAACCCCCCCCCCCCACACACACACACACACACCCCTCCAAGGACATCCCTTAATGTTTCAAGATCCTCCACACAAAACTTGTCTCAGGTGGACAGCCAGAAGACTGCCCAACACAAAGGCACAAGTCTAGTAGGGTAGCCATGAGACCATCCAGCCAGGGGCAGGAGCTCAGGTGGGCAACTAGAATACCGTTGAATGCTGGGGAGAAGCTCTGGTGGGCAGCCAGGAGTCCATCCATCTCTGGGGAGAAGCTCTGGTGGGTGGCCCTGAGACTGTCCATCACCGAGGAGGAGTTCAGCACCAGATGTTGAGATCAGGGCATCTGCAGCTGTCATAGAGCCCTTGGGGGCTGCTGCTGTCATACACAACTCAGGAGATGCAGCTGTCATAGGGACATCAGGGTCTGCAACTGTTGTGGGGACCAGGGGGACTGCAGCTGAAGTAGGGACTTTGGTGGCTGCAGTTGTCATGGAGACCTTGGGGGCTGCAACTGTCACAGAGGCATCAGGGGCAACAGTAGTCATGAAGACCTCAGGGACTGCACATGGTGTCAAGACCTCAGGGACTGCAGTTGTCATTTGTAAGAGTAGTTCTTGCTGCAGCCCCAAGATGGCCGCCAATCACCACCAGCTGTTGGCCATCTGCCTGATGAGTTCCAGCTCTACTTAAGGCTGCAGCCAAGTTCTACTCTTCGCTGGAGCATTGATTCCGTTTTTGGTATTTATGCTTCTAGCCAGTACTTGTTCAGAGCCTTTAAGATATTTACCTTGTTTCTTCTGCCTACAGTTGACCTGTCGTTTGGTTCCGGTCCTGGTCCGTCCTTTTCTTGGTGCCTCGCCCTCCAGCCACTTGCCTGTCTTGCCCTGCTTGCCTACTGAAACCATCCTTGGAGATCCACAAATCTCAGCTGAGCCTCACTGCCTTCTCCAACCTGTAAGAGGAAACAAACCAAACATTATCGCAACCACCCTCGTTACAAGAACCTCCTGACCTTTGTCCTTCCTCTCCAGGGATTCCAGGCTACCATCTGTATATATGTATATAACATCACTGTAAATAAATTCATTTTTTCTTTTTATCTGAGTCTTGCGTCGTTTCCGGGTCTCGTACTATCTGGGTATCCTGAGCTTATGACAGAAATGCTCCAGCCAAACCAGACCCAGAACGAGACCAGGAGCGAGCAAGGATCCTCCCCTTCTCAAACAGAACGAATCAACCAACTGGAGGAGATGCTGAAACAAGTCTTGACCCAGCAACAAAAGACCCAGTCCAACCTTCAGGAGCTCGGAGGTATGGTCTTCTCTATTAATCAAAGACTTTCACCTTCTTCCACCACAGCTTCAGCTGTTCCACCTGAGCCGAGTCCAGTCTGTACTTGCCCCGTTACCAACCACACAAACCAACAAGTTCTCGTAAAACCTTCTGAGCTGTTCTCCGGGGACCCTGATCTCTGTGAGGGCTTTCTCCTTCAATGCAGACTTGCCTTCAAAGGAGCTCCTCAACTCTACGCCACAGACACCGCAAAAATTACGTATTTCATCAGTCAGCTTAAAGGTAACGCTCTCCGGTGGGCAACTTCTTTCCTACATCATCACAACCTAGATACAGTTTCTTTTGATATTTTACTCACCGAGTTCCGTAGGATTTTCGACCGGCCATTGCAGGAACCCAATGCGGAGAAGCGACTTCTGGGTCTACGTCAGGGCCGGCGACCTGTATCTGAATACGCTCTCGACTTCCGCATTCTCGCCGCTCAGACCGGGTGGAACGAGAGAGCCCTAAAAGGTACATTTTTAAACTCATTATCTGATTACATTAAGGACCAGATCGCCGCACGAGACGAGCCACCAAGTTTCGACGCATTAATAAACTTAGCCATATCCCTTGACGAACGCCTACGGGAGCGCAGAAGAGAACGGGACTACAACTCCCAGAGATCCACAGCTTCCGGTTCCTCTCCGTCATCAGGTGGGTCCCGCAACTACAAACTCCATTTTGAAAACTACAAATCCCAGAGTTTCCCAGTCTCCACTCCAACAACTGTGCCTGCGATACCAGAACCTGAACCCATGCAGGTGGGACGCACCCGATTGACTCCCGATGAGAAACAAAAACGTAGAGAGGCCAACTTGTGTATTTACTGTGGGAGGGATGGACATTATATTTCTGCTTGCCCATTTCGGGGAAACGAAGGCGCCCGCCAATAAATAGAGAAATATTGGTGGGCACTTCCTCTTTCTCTTCTCTACAGAGACTATCATTACCCACTGTTATTCAAGTTAATCAGAATCGTTTTTCAGTCCTTGCTTTAATTGACTCAGGCGCAGAGCAAAATTTATTAAGCCTTAATCTAGTCAAAAAATTTTCTTTACCCATTCAAGAAATTCAACCAGTTTACATAGCTGGAGTCACCGGTGAGACCCTGGCCCAGATCCGCTTTAAGACTGAAGCTCTGCATCTAATAACGTCTGGAAACCATCACGAAAACATTAATTTCTTTGTGTTTGACTCACCCAACACTCAATTAATTTTAGGATACCCCTGGTTAAAAGATCATAATCCACATATTAATTGGGAATTGGGGAGGGTGGAGAGATGGAGCAACAAGTGTTTAAAACACTGTCTTCGCTCAGGTATCTCCAACTCCTCTAGTTTGGACATGACCAAAGAGGAGATTGATTTGTCTGCCATCCCCTCTAACTACCATGATTTAGCGCAAGTATTCAGCAAACAGAAAGCCTCATCTCTACCTCCACACCGTCCGTACGACTGCTCCATTGACCTCCTTCCTGGAGCCCCCCTACCCTCCAGTCGACTCTATAATCTCTCAGGCCCAGAGAGGGACTCCATGAAGAAATACATTGAGGAGTCTCTCGACTCCGGGATCATTCGCCCGTCCACCTCTCCTGTGGGGGCAGGGTTTTTCTTTGTCTCAAAGAAAGATAAAACTCTCCGCCCCTGTATTGATTACCCGGGTTTGAACAACATAACGGTAAAAAATAAATATCCCCTACCTTTAATTGATTCCATCCATGAACAGTTGCAATCTGCCACCATTTTCACCAAGTTAGATTTGCGGAATGCATACCATTTAGTTCGCATAAAACATGGTGATGAATGGAAGACAGCCTTCCGAACACCCCTGGGTCATTTCGAGTACCTGGTCATGCCTTTCGGACTAACCAATGCCCCTGCTGTTTTTCAGGCCTTAGTTAATGATGTCCTAAGAGATTTTATTGGAGATTTTGTTTTCATCTACCTAGATGACATTCTTATTTACTCCCACGACAGAAACAGTCACATAGCGCAAGTCCGGACAGTACTACAGAGACTTTATGAGAATCAATTGTTCGTAAAGGGTGAGAAATGTGATTTTCATGTTCCCTCTGTATCCTTTTTGGGTTTTATCTTCGGGGAGGGACATTATAGAACGGACCCCGAGAAAACCAAGGCAGTGGTGGAGTGGCCCGTCCCAGAGACCAGAAAGCAATTGCAACGTTTTCTGGGTTTCGCAAATTTCTACAGGCGCTTCATAAAGGATTATAGTCGCATCGCCGCACCTCTGTCTCAGCTTACCTCCATCAACAGGACTTTTAGATGGACCCCTGAGGCAGATACAGCATTCAGTAGACTTAAAGAACTTTTTTCATCCACACCCATCCTTTGCCATCCAGACCCCAAACATCAATTCATTCTAGAAGTGGATGCATCTGATACTGGGGTAGGAGCTGTTCTGTCCCAAAGGTCACCCAGAGACAATAAGGTTCACCCATGCGCCTTTTTCTCTCGACGCCTATCATCTGCAGAAAGAAACTATGATGTGGGTAACCGGGAGCTGTTAGCGGTTAAGTTGGCGTTAGAAGAATGGCGCCATTGGCTCGAAGGTACTGAAATTCCTTTTTTGATATGGACTGATCATAAAAACCTCACATATTTAAGAGATGCCAAACGGTTGACCCCCAGACAGGCACGCTGGTCACTATTCTTCAATCGTTTCAATTATACTTTAACTTTCAGACCCGGTTCTAAGAACACCAAACCTGATGCTCTCTCTCGTCAGTTTTCCCCTCCAGATGTTCCTGACACCGAAGAGAACATCATCCCTCCAGTCTGCATTGTCGGGGCACTCACCTGGTCTATTGAAAGAGAGGTACGTGAGGCTCATAAGACTGAACCTGACCCTGGCACTGGACCCCCTGGAACTCTTTTTGTCCCCTCAACTATGAGGTCGAAGGTACTCGAATGGTTACACACCAACAAACTGTCATGTCACCCCGGCACCTCGCGCATGCTGTCTTTAACTAAGACTCACTTCTGGTGGCCTACACTTACTCAAGACGTAAAAGAATTTGTCTCAGCATGTTCAACATGTGCTCGTAATAAAACAGGAAACCAACCTCCTGCTGGACTTTTGCAACCCCTGCCTACACCCAGCCGTCCATGGTCTCACATATCAGTAGATTTTGTCACAGGCCTGCCTCCATCGGAAGGTAACACGACTATTCTTACAGTCATTGATAGATTTTCGAAAGCAGCCCACTTCATCCCTCTTCCCAAACTCCCTTCCGCCCTAGAAACGGCTCAACTTCTTGTACAGCATGTTTTCAGGATCCACGGTATTCCCTCTGATGTGGTATCGGATCGAGGCCCCCAATTCATCTCTCAAGTATGGCGCTGTTTTTGTAATACTCTAGGGGCTTCCTCCAGTCTCACCTCCGGTTACCACCCCCAGTCCAACGGTCAGGCGGAACGTTGTAATCAGGAACTGGAATCCACCCTACGCTGCATCACAGAACTTAACCCCTCAGCCTGGAGTCAGCACCTGGTTTGGGTGGAGTACGCCCACAACTCTCATAGATCTACAGCCACAGGTATGTCACCTTTTGAAGCCTCTCTTGGATACATGCCTCCTCTTTTTCCCAGCCAGGAGACTGACATCTCAGTACCCTCCGTACAACATCACTTCCGCCGTTGTCGACGCATCTGGCGCCAGGCCAAGGCATCGCTGGTACGCACCGCTGCCCAAAACAAGAAATTTGCAGATCGCCACCGTTCTGCTACACCACCCTACCAAGTGGGCCAAAGGGTATGGCTTTCCACCAGGGACATCCACCTGAGGGACACTCCCAGGAAAATGGCTCCCCGGTTTATCGGCCCTTTCCCCATCATCAAGATAATCAACCCCTCTGCCGTAAGACTTCAACTTCCTAGCTCCATGAGGATTCATCCCACGTTCCACGTCTCTCAGATCAAGCCTGTCTCCGAAAGTCCTTTGTGCCCACCTGCCGACCTCCCTCCACCCGCCCGGTTGATCGACAACCATCCAGCCTTCACAGTCCGGACCATCCTGGATGTGCGACGCCGAGGACGTGGTTACCAGTACCTAGTTGACTGGGAGGGATATGGTCCTGAAGAAAGATCTTGGATCCCTCGTTCTTTCATACTGGATCCAAGCCTCATCTCTGCCTTCTTCAAGGCCCACCCCGAGAAGCGCCTCAGGTCGTCTGGAGGCGACTCTTGAGGGGGGGTACTGTAAGAGTAGTTCTTGCTGCAGCCCCAAGATGGCCGCCAATCACCACCAGCTGTTGGCCATCTGCCTGATGAGTTCCAGCTCTACTTAAGGCTGCAGCCAAGTTCTACTCTTCGCTGGAGCATTGATTCCGTTTTTGGTATTTATGCTTCTAGCCAGTACTTGTTCGGAGCCTTTAAGATATTTACCTTGTTTCTTCTGCCTACAGTTGACCTGTCGTTTGGTTCCGGTCCTGGTCCGTCCTTTTCTTGGTGCCTCGCCCTCCAGCCACTTGCCTGTCTTGCCCTGCTTGCCTACTGAAACCATCCTTGGAGATCCACAAATCTCAGCTGAGCCTCACTGCCTTCTCCAACCTGTAAGAGGAAACAAAC
>NW_023620404.1:0-6850 GCF_014905685.2 Nematolebias whitei
GATGGACTGAGACCTGTCCAGGTGTCCCTGTGATGGACTGAGACCTGTCCAGGTGTCCCTGAGATAGACTGAAACCTTTATTTATCCAGGTGAGTCTCACTGAGCCTCGAGGACTCATTTACAAGAGAGGCCTGATTTAAAGAACAGAGGATGAACAGACAACAAGAAAAAACTTAGAAAACAACAAGTAAATAAAAGAAATGATATAAAACAAAAACATGCTCAACGTTTGTATTAATTTTAGTATCTTAAACCGTTTTATAATGTTGCATGTTTTTTCATCATGTATTTAAAGTTTTTTAAAGGTAAAAAAACATTAAAGTAAAACCTAGATGTTATAAACTAATAACAGGAGGGACAAAATGAATAAAATTCAAATTTGAACGGATTATTTGCTTCATTTTTAATGTTTTTATAACTAAAATGTTCTTATTTCTCCCTCTGAGGCCCCTAAATGCTTACTGAGTTTATATTTAACACATATTTTCCAGGAAATATTAAACGATAAATATCCTGATGTTCAATAATCCAGGTAGAAAAATCTAACAACGTTAATCTGGACCGGTTCAGAAGACGGTCGGATCAAACACGAAACGTTTCTACACTTTTTTGTTTTTTGAACCCGTCCAGAGGACCTGACTTCACTTTTTAAAATTTATTAAACAATAAAGTTGGATGAAGATCATTTTTCTTGTTTTTTATCATAAATCTAATGTTTCAAAACCGTCATCTCGTTAATTTGTCAGCTTTGATCAAAGTTTGAACGTTTCACGTCATAATTAATTAATTTGTCTCGTTAAAACTTTGTGTTCAGAAAGTTTTAAAAGTTGTTTTAGTCGAAGCGACTCGACATGAACGGACTTTGTGAAACAATGGCATGATCCCCCACACCACCGTCCCTGGATGGGCGTGGGGCTCGAACCTGCGTCCTTTCTGTTGCACAACCGAAGAATGGGGTTGGTTCTGGTCCAAGTGGGCCCAGAGACGCCGTGGCGTGAGCGATGGAGGTCCAGCCTCGTCAGTGTGTGCGTTCATTAGTGAACAGAGGCGGTCTGTTCGGGGGTTTGGACCCGAGGGGCGAGCTCTCATCACTACTAATGAGAACAACACCGCCGACCGCTGAACGCTCCGTCCCTCCTCCTCCTCTGTCCAACACTCGGGTTTCACCGGAGCTGAAACAGCTTCTGAACCACCGTTCATTAACTTCACTCTGATCACACCTGAACCTCTGTGAATCTGAGTCACTTTTATTTTGACCATTATTTATAAAGTTCGTCTCAGTCACAGGACTCATTTACAACAGAGACCTTTTTTAGACTGACAATAAAAATTAAAAGTGTTATATTGTTAGCAGCATGGTCCTTTTAGCAGCATGGTCCTGTTAGCAACATGATCCTGTTAGCAGTGTGGTCTTGTTAGCAGCAAGATTTTTTAGTGTGATCCAGTTAGCAGCGTGGTCCTGTTAGGAGTGTGGTCCTGTTAGCAACATGATCCTGTTAGCAGTGTGGTCTTGTTAGCAGCAAGATTTTTTCGTGTGGTCCTGTTAGTAGCATGGTCCTGTTAGCAGTGTGGTCCTGTTAGCAACATGATCCTGTTAGCAGTGTGGTCCTGTTAGCAGCACAGTCCTTTTAGCAGCGTGGTTCTGCTGTCAGCATGGTCCTGTTAGCAGCGTGGTCTTGTTAGGAGTGTGGTCCTGTTAGCAACATGATCCTGTTAGCAGTGTGGTCTTGTTAGCAGCAAGATTTTTTAGTGTGATCCTGTTAGCAGCATGGTCCTGATAGCAGTGTGGTCCTGTTAGTAGCATGGTCCAGTTAGTAGTGTGGTCCTGTTGTCAGCATGGTCCAGTTAGCAGTGTGGTCCTGTTGTCAGCATGGTCCTGTTAGCAGCGTGGTTCTGTTAGCAACATGATCCTGTTAGCAGTGTGATCTTGTTAGCAACATGATATTTTAGTGTGTTCCTGTTAAAAGCATGGTCCTGTTAGCAGCATGGTCCTGATAGCAGTGTGGTCCTGTTATAAGTGTGTTCCTGTTAGCAGTGTGGTTCTGTAAGCAGTGTGGTCCTGTTAGCAGTGTGGTTCTGTTAGCAGCATGATCCTGTTAGCAATGTTGTCTTGTTAGCAGCAAGATTTTTTAGTGTGGTCCTGTTAGCAGCATGGTCCTGTTAGCAGCATGGTCCTGTTAGCAGCATGGTCCTGTTAGCAGCATGATCCTGATAGCAGTGTGGTCCTGTTAGGAGTGTGATCATGTTAGCAACATGGTACTGATAGCAGCGTGGTCCTGTTAGCAGCGTGGTTCTGTTAGCCACATGATCCTGTTAGCAGTGTGGTCTTGTTAGCAGCGTGGTCCTGTTAGGAGTGTGGTTCTGTTAGCAGTGAGGTTCTGTTAGCAGTGTGGTTTTGTTAGCAGCGTGGTTCTGTTAGCAACATGATCCTGTTAGCAATGTGGTCTTGTTAGCAGCAAGATTTTTTAGTGTGGTCCTGTTGGCAGCATGGTCCTGTTAGTAGCATGGTTCTGATAGCAGCGTGGTCCTGTTAGGAGTGTGGTCCTGTTAGCAACATGGTACTGATAGCAGCGTGGTCCTGTGTGTGGTCCTGTTAGCAGTGTGGTTCTTTTAGCAGTGTGGTCCTGTTAGCAGCGTGGTCCTGTTAGCAGCGTGGTTCTGTTAGCAACATGATCCTGTTAGCAGTGTAGTCTTGTTAGCAGCATGAATTTTAGTGTGATCCTGATAGCAGCATGGTTCTGTTAGCAACATGATCCTGTTAGCAATGTGGTCCTGTTAGCAGTGTGGTCCTGTTGTCAGCATGGTCCTGTTAGCAGTGTGATCTTGTTAGCAACATGATTTTTGGACTTTAACTCTGAACCAGACCCACATCAGAACCAAATGATGGACTTTAACCCTGAACCAGACCCACATCAGAACCAAACGGTGGACCTTAACCCTGAACCAGACCCACATCAGAACCAAACGGTGGGCTTTAACCCTGAACCAGACCCACATCAGAACCAAAGGATGGACTTTAACCCTGAACCAGACCCACATCAGAACCAAACGGTGGACTTTAACCCTGAACCAGAATCAGAACCAAACGGTGGACTTTAACTCTGAACCAGACCCACATCAGAACCAAACAGTGGACTTTAACTCTGAACCAGACCCACGTCAGAACCAAACGGTGGACTTTAACCCTGAACCAGACCCACATTAGAACCAAACGATGGACTTTAACCCTGAACCAGACCCACATCAGAACCAAACGATGGACTTTTACCCTGAACCAGACCCACGTCAGAACCAAACGGTGGACTTTAACCCTGAACCAGACCCACGTCAGAACCAAACGGTGGACTTTAACCCTGAACCAGACCCACGTCAGAACCAAACGGTGGACTTTAACCCTGAACCAGACCCACGTCAGAACCAAACGGTGGACTTTAACCCTGAACCACGGTGACTGTTCCACAGTTTGTAGCTTTCAGGGGTTCCTGCAGCTCCTTTCTCCGACAGTCCGGCCGTCTGGAGGACAAAACGTTTTCCTCCGGCCCTTCACCTTCTTACATCTCTAAATCCCCTTCACTGGTTGCCCGGGCAACGAGACAACGGGACAGGGACGAGACCCGCACCGGTTGCAGACTAGTTGGACTTTCTAATTTAACAAAACTGTGTCTGTGTGGGGGATTCGGACCGGTATCCGTGGCGACCGGACCGTGGCCGGGTCATTGATATGCTGAGCAGCAGCTCTGCAGGAAGAAAAGCCTCCGGAGAACATGGAGGATTCCCAAACACCCCTCAGACCAACGATCTGAGCCCAGAATCACCCAGAACTGATCCTTACTTTTAGTTTAGGTTCTTAAATTAATTCAAAGTATTTCAGAATAATTTATTTAAAACAGAAACCGGTCCCAGACCTGATCCAGAAGCTCCCAGAACATCCTTCCAGTCCTGGCTCTCTGTAGGACTTCACTAGTCTCTCTCCTGGTTCTGGAGGAGTTCTGGTCCACTCTTCTTTCCAGCACTGAAAGTTCTGTTCAGCTTTCTGAAGGTTCTCCACAATCAGTCAGGTTCAGGTTCTGGACTCTGACTGGACTCTTGGTTGTGTTCTTTCTGACCCGGTCTGTGGTGGATCAGATGCTGTGTTCTGGATCATGGTACTGTTGGACCCAGTTTGGTCCAAGCTTCAGCTGTTGGACTCCACAGGAGTTCTGGTCCAGTCAGTGACTGAAGGAGCAGAACCATCAGCCTCCACCGTGCTGACAGCTGAGCTGTTTGCTGCAGTGCATTCTGGGTAAACATCTGTCCTCTGCTCTGGTTCTGGTCCAGAAGTCTTGTGGTTCCTTCAGATGAAAGTTGAGCCGTCTTTAGAGAGAAGAGGTCATGACCTTTGACTGAGGCCTGTAGAGTCACTGCACGGTCTGACCTTCAGGGTGAATCAGCTGTCTGAAATGTGAAGATTGTTTCTGTAGCACGACGGAGTCCAGATGACCTTTGACCCTTCACAGACGGGCGGCAGCGGCTGCTTCTCTGAGATCATTGCTG
This sequence comes from Nematolebias whitei, assembly GCF_014905685.2. NCBI lineage: Eukaryota > Metazoa > Chordata > Actinopteri > Cyprinodontiformes > Rivulidae > Nematolebias > Nematolebias whitei. The sequence goes on from NW_023620404.1 coordinate 4,534, forward strand.
ATGTCTTTCCATTTTGGCATTGTGCTAACTCACCCGTGTGTTCCAGGCAGAGGCTGATCCTGATCCTTCAGCAGCTCCTGATCCCGGGCCTCTGGATCCTGATGGAGCAGCGAGGCTGGAACCAGGTTTTAACCGGTGGTAAATAAAGACTCGGTGTGATACGACGTTTATCTGAACCGGATTTATTCAGATGATGGTTCTGAAGCCTGATTTGTAAAACCCAGAACCAAAACAAACTGGACTCATTGTAAAGAACCGAGTGAAACCACGAGGAGTTGAAATCTGCAAACACCGAATCAAACCGAGAGTTTCCTGGTTTGAACCTGAATCTGTAGATTTTCACTCGGTCTGACGCCAGTTTGTTGTGCTGGTTCTGAGTCTGGTTCTGGCTGCAGAGACAATAAGACACAACCAGCTCGGACACGTGTTGCAATGACATCATCATGTGACGTTTACACACAGCCATGTTTCATCATACAGAGGTCAGTTTTACATCTATCGTCAGAAGAAACTAATTCATTTCATCTAGTCGGACATTGTGTTAAAACTTTAAACTACTACACACTTCAACTTCCTGTTCTTAGAAACCACCTGAGTTCAAGCTCCGCCCACAGCTCCTCCTCCTGGCTCTCCAGCACCTTCTTCATTGTCATCATCGTTTAAAGACGAGTTAGTAGCTTCGTTAGAACTGCACGTTTTACAGAAACGCACCTTCAACACGACGCAGGTTCTGATCTGAACTGGACCGCTGCTGCAGACGGTTCTGTAAAACTGACAATCTGATCCGAACCAGCTGACTCTTCAGGCTTTGTAACGATCCAGGCCGTAGACGGCTCAAAAATACGAGCAGAGGAGGATCGTGCAGATCTGAGGTCTGGACTGTGATGCAGGTCAGAAGCATCTGCAGACGGGAAGAACCTCCACCGGGAACAATTTGCCCGTTACGCTAACCGCTACCGTAAAGATGGAGGTCATGTTTCCGGTGGAGACCCGCCTTCGTCTGCAGCTGGACGTGCTCGGTGCGGTGGATCAGCGCTTTCCCCTTGCAGTGAAGAAGGTGCAGGTTTGAAACTCGGCTGCAGTCTCCATGTTTTCGCAGCGTGCGCGGGTTTTCTCCAAGCCAGTTTCACGCCGCCTCACTGAGGCTTTCAAACCTAAGAACACCACCAGCTGCCCTGCATGGTGGGGGCAGCGTCATGATTGGGTTCAAAGAGGATGGATCTATGATAAGGAGAACAACCTCCAAAAGGTCTGGGTATGATTATGTATGTGTAGTTCTGACCCTTGGAGAAAAGCCAAAATAAATCCAGAGGTGTTTTTAAATTTCTCACTTAAACTTTAAAAGGCCTGAAACAATCTGACATCAGAACCACCAACCTTCCATCAAACTCTTCTTTTCCCAGCAGCATCTCGTCCCAGCAGAAGACCTCCAACGTTCTCCTCCGACCTAATCATTTACAGAAACTAATCGTCTAATTTAGCTTAATTTACTTTTTGTAAGAACGAATAAACCACACAGCTTCAGTCTACAGAGGGAAGAGTCCGATCAGAGTCCAGAACTCGGTTCCTGCTGTCGGAAAAGACATTGAGAAGGTGGAGACAGAAAGAAAAATGAACACAAGAGCTTGTTGAGGGAAGGAGGAGAGAAAGGATGGAGAGATGATGTAAAGAGAGGAGCTGTAGCGTTCAGAGAACAGCAACATGAGTTAACGCAGACCAGTGGACCAGGAGCAGGTTGGTCTATAGACTGCTGGAGGAAGACAGACTCCTGACTCTAGCTTGAGATGGACAAGATAGCTGATGTGTCTTTAGCTTTGTCAAAGAAGGTGGACGCCTCATTAGATGCCTTCAGCTTGATGTGGGTGGAGCCTGGCGAGCCTTGGGCTGCAGTTGGTTGGCACTCTTGACAGCAGCAGCAGCAGCAGTCCATGAAGGCCTGACCGAGGGCCTGAAACACAACGAGACACATTTTAAACGTTCAGTGATAACATAAGGTTCTACAGTCATGTTTAACTCCTGATCCAGTCATGTTTAACTCCCGATCTAGTCTTGTTTAACTCTTGATCCAGTCCTGTTTAACTCCAGATTAAATCCTGTTTAACCCCTGATCCAGTCCTGTTTAACTCCTGATCCAGTCTTGTTTAACTCTTGATCCAGTCCTGTTTAACTCCTGATCCAGTCCTGTTTAACCCCTGATCCAGTCATGTTTAACTCCAGATCTAGTCTTGTTTAACTCTTGATCCAGTCCTGTTTAACTCCAGATCTAGTCTTGTTTAACTCCAGATTAAATCCTGTTTAACCCCTGATCCAGTCCGGT
>NW_023620405.1:0-6844 GCF_014905685.2 Nematolebias whitei
CCCCCACACGAGTGCTTTACCACACACACAGGCTCCAAGCAGACTTTCTCCGACACACAGAAAAAAGAGAAAAGCAACCCTGAGCTTCCGCCCACACACAGCTCACTCCCCTCTCTCTTTTTTTTTTTTACGTCTCTCCCAACGCGTCCCCCCTGAAGCTTCCACACGACATACAAAATACGGCTTAACCAAAGTTATTACAACGTCCTAAAACTAATGCGATCCCCGATCACATGAAATTTGGTAAACACTAAACTATTTCACTCATTTTCTCTCAAAGCTAAAGTAATAAATTGAGTCCAATATAGACGGCAGTCAACACTCGCCAGAGGAGGCCCGACCCTCAGCCCCTACAGACGCTTGTGAAACGCTGTAGACCTACGTCCCGTCAGACGAAAGTTCCGGATGGCCAATCCCGCTGAATTATGAGAGAAAACGTTGTCACCCACGTGACTTCCGGTAGGCCTTCAGCCGTCCACCGGTACAAGTCCACAAAACTTGTGAAAACTACCTAAAAATGACTAAGTAAGCATTCAGCGATAAAACCGTCTGAATATCGTAATCCATCTCGTCAGAATTAACACGAATCACTGGAAGTTAGCTTAAATAAAACCATCTTTATTTTCCGGAGATGGCCCGCATGCACACGACAGAGGAAGTTGAATTTAGTCTTAATTTAGTTTACCGCCGAAAAGCCAGAACTCCGGACCGTATGGTCCAAACAGTTAACCAGCTTACCTGAAAGTAATGGGCCCAGTCCCTCTCTCTGTGTGCACCGCAAGCCACCTCGATCCAATTCAGTCTAGGCCGCATCACCTCGCCGCACGTCCGGGGTCACCATTTTGTCGTGGATAGAATACCACGTCGTGTTCAAAACGGCGGAGGCGTCGCCCTTCGTATAAAAGATTTATTTGACACATCATGGGTTACAGATATTCAGAGACAAACAGTTACATTAATAAGATATATGCATATAAATGGAGCATTGAGAACAAACCGCCTCCTGCGTTCCTCTCTGAAAATGCTCAGTGCGCGTGCGTCATTCCCGGCCTTTTATCCCCGTTTGAGAAGGCTAGCTTTCTGATTGGTTCAGCTTCTGTCGCTATGGTTACGACGTAGCCCGCCCCCTCAAGGACGTTACGTCTATATTTCAGATAAGTTTTGGTTCGGCTTTTGTTTAAAGTTTAACCTGCTATTATACTTTAGGGATATAAAATGATTCGTGTCTAACTTGTTTATACGTAATAATTAATAACTATTAATTATTACCCATCTCCTGGGTGTTAATTCACTATCTGTTGGAGGTCTGGTGATTCTGTTTTAAGGCAGAATCATCTTAGTTTGTGTGTCTGCATTTAAAACCGTTAACACTGTTTGTTTAACATGATTATACCTTAGTGATACCACTGATTTGAAATAGTTGTTTATTTCTAGGAATAATTATATTATCTACTCTTAATTTGATTTTACTTAGTCAAACTATACTGTCTAAATTAAAGAGCTGTTCTAGCTTTATTTATGTTAATCAGTCTACTCTCTGGCCTGATTTGATTGCTTGTAATTTATCAAATGTGAACTTGTAAAATTATCTTTAGCTACTATGAGATTATATTTAAAGGTCAACTAGTTAGACTTAGCAAACATTTTCTATAAACATAGTTCAACCTTGGAAGAAAGACACGCACACACTTTATATGCCCTGACATTTGAGTGCTTGATAGGAATTATAAAAAGGTATAAAATATTAAATCCAACATTCCCTCTTTTGAACTCCCATATTCATGGGAGTTCACCCTCTTTATGGACTTATTTATCAATATGGATGTGACGCTAACTTACTGCACTCCCCAGGGGTCCTGGACCAGACCCCTGATCCAACACCTGTGAAAAGTACCACACACATAAACCTTTATAAAAAATACAAAAAAGCAGCAACACACCTCCTAGCGAAAGATAAATAAGTGAAACTATTTTAAACCACCTTTAAAATACCTCGTGGTATTTTAGAATGATCAAATGCCTAATTGAATGGAGTAAAATATCTGAATATTTAAGTTAATAGTCAAGTTAAGTTTATAGTTAAGTTTCCAATTGAATCCACAACCCTTCTCTGGTTGTTCTTCAGAATGATTGAAAGGTAAGACTAAACACTCATTAAACAGGAAAAGCCAACACCCTTAATTTAAACATTTCTATCTAGCAGGTCTTCAGTTCTCAAGCTTGAGGTGGGAGGCCTTGTTCGTCCACAAGGGTCCTTTGGTGCTCGGCGGGATTCGGCCCGCGGAGTTATCTTCATGTAAAGTCCTCAGAACCATATCAATTTGATTAAACATTCTAAATGACGTGTGTGTATTGGGATAAAACTAAAATCAGTTTGACGCGTCTTCTGTTCTTCACGGTCAGGGCTGGTAATCTTGCATCCTTACCCGATCCACCCGACCGACTTCAGGCAGAGCGGAGACTTCTTCTCCGATGTTTGCTACTGCCTTTTTTCCAACCAGAACAAAGGGGCAAAGAATGAGCTCCCACGAAGGTCCTGTCACCTCCTCCAGGTGTAGCGGGGAGCTGTCTTCAGATCATCCTCCATGTGGACCAGCGATCGATTCCTCTCCTCTGCAGGGATGCCCTGGTGGGGTCGTACAGGTACCACTCTCCTTCTGGGGACCGATGACATATGATGTTCTGTCCACCACCTGGTGGGGTCTCGTCCTGTCCCTCTTTTCAGCAGGACTCTGTCTGATGTGAGTTTGTCTCCTCGGTCAGAGTTCCTCCCTCCTGATGAGAAAAGCTGGACACGAAAGCTCGCAAATTGTTAAACACCCTGCATGGCCTTTTGATTATTATATCTGTGGGATCCATGACCTGGGCCTGGAAAAACTGACTGTGGTTACTTCTGTAGTGAATAAACCTATTTTCTGAATTATTGGGCACCCTAATGGTTGTTATTGCTACTGATAGGTGTATTATTACACTGCAACGTTATGCTAAAACAGAATTAGTAAAACTAAAATAAAATGCTCTTCTTACATGCATCTGTTCACTTGAAGCTGAATTGTGTTACATACTGGACTTCTCCAGGTATACCTGTGTGCTCTCATCCCATCTGTCACCCTTACCAGCCTTCGTCGTCAACCGGTCTACCTACAATTAAAATTAAACATACACAATACAACAATAACAATAATAATCAACCACGCCGGCCCCTCTTCCTGGAGCCTGTGGAAGAAACTTCATTAAATCGCTTGCGCCAACAGCATCAATCAAAATACAATATAAACTTAAAAGTTTAACCAACTGACATACAACATTGTGAGAGGAAAAAAAATATTTAATCTTCCATCCAGGTACCTGTCTGTGCTAGAGAAGGGAAGAAATAGCAAGGAAGAAACAGAGAGAAAGGAAAAATAAAAATAAAAAGAGAAAGAGAACGAGGAAAAAATGGTTAAAATCCTTTGTTCATGAAACTTTTTCTTATTCGCCCAATTAAACTCTAAGTCAAGTCCAGTCCAGTCAAGTCAGTTGTGTTTAAAATTATCAAACCACCCTATTTCCCTTTAACATTTGCTCAAATCCACCTCAGGCTAGGGGCGTCCCCCTTTCTGGAATCTGTACACATTACAACAAAGAGGAAAAGATACTTCTGTTAAACCGATATACATATATACAAGTGCAACGTGTTATGTAGGTTTCTGATTTATTCATTTCCCACTGTCAATTTGATTACCCTACATGATATGATCTTTTAATCGCCTCAGAAGAAGTTAATTTTGTATAATTTGTAATGATCTATGAACCGCTTCCTGCTCAGAGCTGCCTACACACCTCCCCCCTTTTGGAAACGGCATTGTTTCAAATCTGAAGCATTACCGTCTGCAATCCACTAACACTCAGATTGAGTATTAGTTACAGAACTAAAAATATGGTGTAGTTTTAAACTTCCCACTACTGTTATTCAACCCAGGTTATGCAAACAATTACCCAACTACAACCCAAGCTCTCCTATAAATTAGCAAAAGTTAATCATTAAATAAATTTCTCCTCTTGTATCAAACCAGACCCACCAAAATTAGCCCCTTCAAGGCAAAGACAATCATCCAGTGTTATTTTAGAAAACATTAGTGAACTCCATCCAAATCAGGCCTCAGGTTTCTCCTGAATGAGACTTCCTGAACTGTATAAACGGAAAATTAAAATCAATATTTAGTTCAGGGGTGTGGAGCATTCGAGGTAATAAAACAATTTCCATCTCAGACCAGTTGGAGCAGGTGGAATCGTCTAGCACTCCCACCTCTGTACGTCTGTGTCCTGTTGTGTCACCTGTCTTAAAATGAGTCTATGTGAATGATTATTATCAAAGCCAGCTGCAGTTTTTGATCACGACCCCAAAGTGCCTAGAAGACCATCACAGAACAAAATGTGGGGTCGACACCTCCGTCCGGCTGCAGTTGATGTTAGTGACCTTGGGCAGAGTGACCACCAGTTCTTCGTTCAGCCTTTATGTCCCCAGATTCGTCTCCCGTCTGTTTGGAGACCAGTTCAGCTTTGTGCAGCAGTTCATATCTCAGCATACAGCAAGTCTTGACTGGATGTTCTTGCTGTGTACAAACTCCATCACCCCCTCTGGACAGTTAGTTCAGTTTGCTCTTGGACTGTTGGATCTTTGAAAGGTCACGTTACTTGGCTGAAAAGTTCTTTGTTGTTTTGTCAGATGTGCTCGACTGACAACTTATTTGAACCGTCCCATTGGTCAGTTTCACAGACCCCAACGTCAGCGCCCACCTGAACACATCTGTATCCGATCCGGCCCCCGGCACTCGAGAGTCCTGACCAAAACTCAGATGGATGCTCTATGCAGTTAAATGCTACCTTCCATGTGTTGTGGGCCTAAGTAGACTCATCTTCCCACTCCAAAGTTCTGTCATCTCTAGCTGCAGAGAAGAAAAGAGATAATCAAATTATTAAAACCAGATTCAACATTCATCTGTTATCCACATTAATCGTTAGTTAGCAAGTTTTATTCTGGGACCACAGCGTTTACCCCAACGGAGTCATTCTGGTGTTCTGGATCGGACAATAGATGTTTTAACCGCTCAATTACACAAGAGTGAAAGCTTTAATTAAACACTGCACAAGCCAATTCTTTACGCCTACTGCATAAAATATTCCCCTCCAAACAATGTCCTCCATCTTGTAGAGTATGTGTGTTGACACATCACCTGACAGTGAAGTCCACTCCCAGGGCCACATTATCGTCCAGACCTTGTAAATTTAGGCAGCATGTTAATATGTAATCACTTATTGTTATATAACCAATCTGCAAATCATCTCTTGTCATAACTATGCTTTCCCACTGTATCACAAACAAGATACTTTTAATACAAATCAATTAAGACTATTTATACCCTTCAAGACATCACAAAGTCCATTATCACTGCACAAAAACGTGTACATGCCCTTTGTTCACAAAGTACAACTTCTTAAACTCACCATGTACTCCTCTCTGTTGTCCTTTTGCACTCCCAGGACCTGTGTGAAGTCTCAAATAATAAAGTTAAAGTCATGGCGTTTACCCACTAGAATTGTCGTTGTCCCCTAAATAACCTAGTCCCTGCAGCTCTCAGAAGGAAACAGCTCCTAAATGCTAAACATTTCCAATACGTGATCAACTCATGTGGACTGATTACTTAAACTGAAGTTTTCCAATTCGAGTACAATTAAGATTGATTTATTTAACCCAAGTATTTACAATTTGAATTTAGTTATGGCTGTATAATTTAATCTAATTTTTCAATTTGAGTTTAGTTTCCTAACGTATTTAACTTTTTCAATTTGAGTCCAGTAAGGTATTGTTTGACCAGAATAAAATTCTATATTGTACAAGTGTCAAGGATTTTGGCCATTACTCATTTTATTCTGTTGTTTTGCAGTTGAGTTTAAAACCTGAGTTTATTGTCAATTCCAAGAAGAAAGATAATCTAATTTGTTCAGTACCACCAAGGCCACCCCTACAATATTTCTCTTCCACTCGTTCGCTTTGACATCTCAACCCTCTACTGTCTAAGCTGACTCCAAGATGATTCAACCTTCTCCAGCAGACTCACTCCGACTCCATCTCCTGGTTAAATACAGCTCGTACACGTGATGTCCCCTCTTTCCTTGAGATTCAAACCATTCTCTGTTTCAGAGTTCACTGCCTCCTTCCTATCTTACAGAAAATTGTTTCGTTTAACCTTGTGTCTGCTCCCATCTCCGTTTCTGTCTGGCCTCCGACGGCTATCAGCAAATATTTGAAAGATCTTCAGCTATCCCTGTTCCCATATCAGATACCATTTAGCTGTGACACGCCAATCAGCTTATAATTTTAAATTAATCCAACTTGTACAGCCTAAATCATTAAAAATCAAGCTCTACCCCCTTAATTTTGGTACAAAAGCTCATTTCCGCTTGTTTGTGCTAGTGGCCCCCTGATCTAAAACTAATTACCTCCTGTTCAGTTTGATACTCCCTATAAGTCATGCAATTTGCCTCTGATATGATCCTATATATTTTCCACAGGCTTCACCTGCACCACCTTCATGATTTCCACACCTAATAACAACATTCACACACCCAGGCATTCAAATATGTTATTGTCATTCACCCCTGGCTGCAGCCGTAATGAAACAAACACAAGTCTGGTACGGAACAACCCAGCAGCCAGACCCGTCCTTGCCTCACAGCAGCGCCCCCTTCCGGTCAGGATACGGAAGCACCGATCACACGAGACACCTCTGACGCAGAAACGAAGACAAAACAAAACACGCGTAAGCCTTCACCTCGTGTGTGGAACAAAGAAACGCTCCCT
>NW_023620406.1:0-6842 GCF_014905685.2 Nematolebias whitei
CCATCTAAACTTCATTTTCCCATCTTTAAAACTCTTCTATCTGCCAGAAATTATCCAGATATTTTCAGAAATGTCTGTTGGTTTAAAAGCTGCAAGTGGAAACCATGGCCGTATGGTTTCCTAATTGTAAAGCTTGCTAATTAAGCTATGTGTTATTGTAATCACTTTTGCCAAATTAATGTAAATGTTTGATGTTAAATTTTGATTCTGTTAATAAATGACCACGTTCATTTTGATGGGTCAAAGAAAATTAACGTCTCACGTCACATTTAATCATTCAAGGCACGATATTACTCAGTCCAGAAAAATGAAAGAATCCGTTTAATTTATGAATAATATCAACAGATATGTTCATTACATACTGGTGGCCCGTAACGGGTTCATAAAATGGACTGTTATTCGTGTAACAATTGAATTTATCATGTTGGCATATCTGATCTTAACTGAAATTAGCTTAAGAGGGCAGACCGCTGTGTGAAACGCAGCGTTTTGCAGCTGTGGTGTTCAGAGAAAGTTTACAGTTGTGGTGTTTTTAGAGCTGAAATAACGTCAATGCGTTTCATTTTAAAGCTGAAATGTACGTCTGTTATGTGACAAAGTTAATTAAGCTGTGAAAAGCGTTTGATTCTGTTTAAACAGACAGGGGGTTCGGCTCAGACCCGGTTCGCTCGCTCGGTTCTGATAAGTTCGAACGAGTTGTTTTAAATGGTTGGAGAGACGTTTTAAAAACCTGAGCGCCGTCTCAGTACGCTTTTGAGAGTTTGTTCGCCATATTTTTAACAGAAAATAGTGCATTTTGACAGTTTTAATGACGAAAGTTGACCGGACTTTTTCAGGCTAATGCTAACACGCTAGCTGAAATAACGAGCAGCGATTGGTCGAAAGCCGCTGTTTGAAACGCTCTGATTCGCTGGAGAGACGAGTGACGTGTCTGTCGTCACTTCCTCTGATGTCAGGTTATAAAACCCACTCCCGCTGTTGCTCTGTCATTGGTTGATTCAGTCACGTGACCCGGAAATGAAGCTCGTCTTCATAGGGAATTTCAATCTGCTGTTTTAAGTTGAAAAACGCTTTAAAGTTGGTTCTGATCCGCTGTTCCGATTATTAAAAGCCTAATCGCTGAAACTTTGCCACGTTTAAGTTTTAAATCCGTCATTAAATGGTGTTTTTGGACCACGCTAGCCGATGCTAAATTCTTATGCTAACGGCTAACGACCGGATGTCACCAAAGCCACAGGAAGTCATCGCGACTCCTACTGGTCGCCACTAACAGTGTCAGGGTTAAAATAAAATAAGGTTATACTGCCACCTCCTGTTGGAAACTTGAAATCACAGTTTCACTTCGTTTTTAGGATTTTGGTGAAATTGAACGCTCGTATTTCTTTAAAATAAGCATTTTTGAGTTAATAAACGTTCCTCAAGTTGAGTTATTACTGTTATCTTGAATTTAAAAAGTGATTAAAGTATTTATGCCCAGAAAGGCATTTACTAAGAAATTTTTCATTCACTGATAAATCCTCAGAAGGAGGTGCATAATGAAAAATTAAGAACTTTTTAAAGATACAGTCCAGATAATCACAGAGTTGATAAGTTTACTCAATTGCTAAAAGGAAAATACACGTTTAATTGCTAGAACACTAAATAAGAGTAATTATATCAGAAAAAGGAAACTTTTCGGATTTGTTTTACGACCTAAAACACCACATCTTCCTATTTAATTTTTAAATAAAAGATAATGGCAGGGGCAGAGGAAAACGTTGACTCTTCAGACTCCCAGTCAGAAGATGACAGTCAACAAGATGACATCATCCAGGGAGCCTTAAATATTTTAACAAACCCAATAATTGGCACACAATTAGAACAGATGGATGAAACTCAAAGAGCTGAAGAGCTGAGAAGTTTAGCAAAAGGAGCCACGGTTAAAGAGAATAAAAAGCAGAGCCTTGAACGGTTAGCAAAACTTTCTGTGCTGCTCAAAGACAGATTGGACCAAGAGGTTGAACGAAATGACATGCTGACTAAACAATATGCAGAGAAAATCGGGATAGTTCAGGAAATTGAAGAACGCTTCCTTCAATTTAAAAGTGAACACGAGGTCCTCACTAAGAAACATCTTGAACAGATGACACGTTTGAAGCAAGACGCACGTGCAGAAGTTGATTCACTGAACAAGCAAGTACAGTCACTTTCAGCATCACTTACTGAAGCCAGGAAAGTCGAAGAACAGGTTTCCATGACATACTCTTCATTAAAAGAGGAGTACGAGGAAACGGTTTCACGATTGTACCACTGCAAAGCTGAGATAGACGTGCTTAAAACACAACTTTGCCATGCAGAAAGGAAATATGGTGTGAGGCGTGGACAGAATGTGGGGACACACTGGGCTTCAGACCCAAATCTCCTTACATCACACACACCTCCACCCTTACCTGAAGTAGTAGGGACAGACCTGAACAGGTTTCCACTACCAAACAGGCAAGAGAGACCATTGAAACTTCCTCTTTCAATAGATGATTTGCAAAAAATCTCAAAACATGTTCAACGCTTTGTACCTGGTCCAATGGGTTCAACGGGCACAAAAGCGTATCTAAACGACCTTGATTTCAGACTGAGTGGTTATCCTAATGCTACGGTTGAGGATAAAATCAGTCTGATAAGGCTCACGTCGGACAGAGAGGTGTTCACCTTCATCGAGCGTCAACCTGATGCCACGAGGAGGGATTACAACCTTCTGTGTGAAGCTTTGATCAGGGAGTACGACCCCTGCACGGGACCTGCTGGTTTCCCAGCTGCTGACAAGGTCACGCAAGGCAAGCATGAACATCCAAAGGTTTATTACAAAAGAATCTTCCAAGCTTATTTTGGTTACAGAAATGAAACCGGAATGGAGGAAGAAGAAGGTTTTAAATTTGTTTTCAGCAAAAATCTCCACACTGACATTAAATTGTCAGTACAAATGATGGCAAATTTCAGAGAAAAATCCATCAATGAGATTAAACAGTGTGCTGTGAATGTGTTTGAGGCATGTTCTCATGCTAAGACGCCCATAGAAGTGTTTCCTGGTGTAAAGGTTAAACCCCACTCGCTAGAATTGGAAGGACGGCGTGCATCGCCTCCCCCTCCTAAGAAAGGCAAGAAAAAGCAGTCTTTTCAAACTAACAAACCGCGTCCTGAAGGTGCACGCTGGGACAAAAAAGCTCCTCTTTCAGAGGATGAACGTGATTATCGTAAATGGGGTGTACGTAGGACGCAAAGATATGGGAACCAAGGTGACCCATATTATCAGGGGAAGTCCGAAAAGGAACCCCCAAATGACGTACCCAACCGTCCCCCACCTCGGACGAAACGAACCGAGGCGAAAAAATCACAAAGGTTCCAGAAACAAGGCCCTACACCTCTGAGCTCGGAAGAGACAGAGAAACTACGCAGGTTTTTAGAAACTTTGAAACACACTGACACGGGAAACCAACCTGGAGCACTATGCAGTGATGTAATCACTATTACATCTGAGGGCGCGAATGACAACATTACAGATGTCGGTGGAACACACCAAGACATTGTTGTTGTTGCCTCCAACAACCCCTCATCGGAAGAAGGGGGGGTAAACTCACACACAAACGATGACGAGTCATCGCAGGCTGAACACTCAGAAACAGCTACTGCTGTGCTGACGGTTCAGACAAACCAAGATTACACAGACAAGGCTGAACGTGTGAAGAAACGTCAGAAAAAACCTAAGAGGTTTCTGTGTAACTTTATCAGAAGGGGGGTCGCCAAAAAGGCGTACCTGTCAGTAACACTCGAAGGAGTCCTCACACATGAAGCACTTCTGGACGATGGGGCGGACATAACAATTATGTCAGCTAGACTGTTCCGAGGAGCTGAGGACAGCCGCTGCCGGTGTTAACAGGATAATACCTCTCACAGAATGTGCTATAGAAATGCAGAGTCTCTCAGAGAAGAGGACAACCCTGACAGCTATAGCAATGGTTCACATGCAGTTTGGCAGAATGACACTATACAACCCGGTACACGTGTCTCGTGTTGACTCATTCCCATTTTTGGTTGGCCAGGATTTTATAAATCGCTTCGACGCGATTATAGATTATGGTGATCAAACGATGTGGGCCAAAGTGAGCAAGTCACTGCCAATACAAATGCCTCCGGAGTGTAACACAGACTGCCTAACAGCAGGTACCGCGGAAGGCGCAAAGGACTCCTCAGCCGAGGACACGAGCCCGGTGAGTATTCCTCTGAAATCATGTGAAACCAAAGAGACCCACCCGGTGGTCCAAACTCTGACCCAACAAGACAGCCTCCTCTGTGAGCTGGAGCAGTCAGAGTCCACCAAACACTACCTACCACTGGTAGTTAAAGGTGTAGAGATCCAAGGATCCCACACCAACGATGCTGTTCTGTCTCTGTGGACAGATAAATCAGCAATTAACCGAGCTTTCTATGAAACCTTGGTTCACAAACACGTGAGTCTAGAACTAATTAAAAAAGCTTTCCGCTTTCCATTAGTTCCCAATAGCTCACAGGTAATGACCGCAGAAGGAGTCATTAACCTAAAACTAAACTGGAACCAACGAGAACTGGTTCACCCGTTTCTCGTGATCCAAAACTTACCACATGCAACCTACATAGGCTCTGACATTTTGGTAAGGTTGGGTGTCCACGTGGACACCATCAACAAGGTGCTGTGGTCCCTAAAACCAGCCACAAAGGATCCTCCTGTGCTAGACACAGCAAACCTTAAGGCTGGGCAGACCATTCCAGAGGCCTGCCAGGTTGCTAGCAACCAAACCACCGCAGTACCACCTCAGGTGATTAACCTAATGGTGCGAATCCACATCATAGCTGGACAAGCTATTAGCCATAAACAGGCATATTTTCAACCTTCTCCTGCGTTTTTCAACTTGGGACTGTCCGTGGAAGCCACGAACCAAGTGAGCCTTGACTCCAGGACCACATCTGTTGCTGTGTGTAACACAGGCACGGATGAGGTGATGATCCCAAAAAACACTATGCTAGGATGGTTGATTTCCACTGATTTTCATGATTTTGAACTAGGCATTCCATTTCTGGGAGGACTCCCAGATAACCTGGTACCGAGTCAAGAAGCTGGGCCAGTATGGTTCACAAAACCAACACAGGCCATAGCTCTTTTCTCAACCGATGACGTCGACCAAGGACCGCAAACCTATGGTGTCTTACCCATAGACAGGTCCGACGACTCAGAAAGGGATTCGTTGGAGCTCCCCAAAGAGCAAGAACCCTCATCAGTCTCATCACAGATTGAACAGGTGGTCGCCCAAGCCGACGCTCTGTCATCTGATGAAGAAAGGGACAAACTTCGCCAAGTTCTTTTAAAATATGAAAAGTCATTTTCAACTGACCCAGACATCATCCAACTTCAGAAGTTGAATCCTGCAATTAACTCGATGATACTGTATTTGACTGACCCAGACAAATACACTCCATCGAAAGGCGAACTGGATTCCAATCCAGACCTTAAAGTCCTTTTTCAGCTGCGCAAACAGTTAAAACTACTCAAGGACAGCCTAACTTTAGCTCACGGAGCGACGTCCTCACCCGTGTTCGCGGTCTCCCATGACCGAAGGGGGGTGACGCCAGTTAGGGTAATGTTACCAGACGCGATAACGTGATCAAATCTGACATTCAGAGTGAGTGGCGCACCGAAACGTCGTTTTCTAGTTGCTTAATCACTACTTTTGTCAATGTTGAAACGGTGTTTTACTGGTTGCTTAGTCACTGTTTTTGTCGATGTTGAGACATCGTTTAATTGGTTTTTGGTATTGTTTTAGAGGTAAGAATGAGTTTTGTATGTATTTTAGTTGGAGACTGTAAAGGACTTTAACTATGCCAACATGCAGTTCACTCGTTAAAACCTAATCTTTGCGGAGTCAATGTAGATTAATGCTACCTTAAGTACCATGATCTACATTGGTCTCACAACGCTTAAGCCGAACCTACTCGAACAATTCTATTCGGGGGGATAGCTAATTCTTTTTGATGAGTCTCGCCATAGACTCCAAAAAACATTTATGGGGAAACCAAACACCCAATCTCAAGTCGTTCGTCTAAAAGGACAACAGACAATTGAACCAAACTATATTTTGCCATGTAAAGCTAACTTAAACCAAGTTAGGAATGGAAAAATAGTTTGGAACACCCTTCTATAGGTATAGACCCCTATAGTTACCCTTTTCAGCATGTTCCACCCCTTAACTGGTAGCTGTAGCTGTTCCAAATCATAATAGCTTACACACCAGGTGCATATAGGTTAAGGTCTTATGTAAAATCCCCTTCATAAGCCCACTTTAAACCACATAATTGCATGACACATTGAACCAGAATGGCACCGACTGGACGTCGCCCAGAGACGACCTTCGCTGGAGGAGACCTGCAATCCTGACGTTGGTCTCCAATCTTCATCCAGTGGCCGCATCTTCAGTTCAATCCAAGTGAACCCCTCTGTATGCTGATCAATCAACACCTCCATTCGTTGTGGATTTACCGTTGTGGATTATATGACTTTTTCCAATGGATTACAAACTTTGTTTCCAAGGGGTTAAAGCATTGCTACAATGGAATTACCAACAACATTATGGAATTACCAACAACACAATGGAATTACCAAAAACATTGTGGGATTACCTCCTTTGACTTTTGTTTTCCTTGCTGGATTACATCAAGCTCAAGGACATTCGAAGGCGTAAGTTCATGTTGGAATTCATCACCATGGACAGGCAATGATTTCCAATGGGGGGACTGTAGTGAACTAAGCCTCAGGTCAAATCTGGCCCTGAGGGCCTTCC
>NW_023620407.1:0-6841 GCF_014905685.2 Nematolebias whitei
TTTGTTTTACCTGGATGATCTGCTGCTCCTGTCACTCCAGACAGGAGGCGCTGATGCAGGATCAGGTGTTGACATCACACCTGTTAAATCTGGGCTTCGCCATAAATTGGAAGGAAGCTCGATTTTTCCCGGCCCAGACAATTGTTTTCTGGGAGTAGAATTAAATTCAACCACCATGAAAGCTCGTTTATCACAAACTAGATTCGACACTTTTTTAAAGTCAACTCAGCCACGTAAAGACCTGGCAAGTGATAACAGCTGTCTCCATCATGAAGCTGTTGGAAATGATGTCACTCACACAGTGGTTCCGCTGGTTTGTTACACATGAGACGCCTCCAGAGGTGGTTTTTACACGTCTGCATGTGGATCCAGTAAAACAAACGACGGATGATCATTGTCCCTTCCTCTGTGAGAGCAGACCTCCGACTCTGGGGAAACACCTTGTTTTCTGTCAGAGGGAGTCCCCCTCAGCAGACCCACGTCACAGGGTCAGTCTTCACGGACGCGTCGCTGTCAGGCTGGGTGGGGGGGGGGACATGCCTATCTCAAGCAGTAGGGGCGCTGTGGCCCCACCACACATCAGCCCACATCAATGTTTTGGAGTGTCGCACAGCACTGAATATGATTCAACACTTTGCTCCCGTGCTACAGAATCAACACGTGTTGATTCACACAGACAACATGATGACTGCTGCGTACATAACCATCAAAGGGTGTGCGTGCAGCCCAGATGTTACACATTGCGCGAAAGCTACTGTGTTGGGCTCATCAAAACCTGCTCTCTATTAGAGCGGTTTACATATCCGGTGTTCTGAACAGAGGGGCAGATGTGATGTCCAGGGGCGGCCCACGTCACGTGGACCAGACCCTCCATCCAGATTTGATGTTTTTCAGACGTGGCAGAAGTTGGCAAAGCAGCTGTGGACCTGTTTGTGACGCGAGAGAACGCTCAGTGTCAACTACGGTTTTCCCTGAGCCCGCGAGACGATCCATCGCTGGGGGGGGGACGCATTTGCTCACAGCCCGTGGCCCAAAACGCTTTTATACGCGTTTCTTTTTCCCCCACCTCCTCTGTTTTTTACGGTTCCTGAACCGAGTTCAGGAGGAGGGATTGACAGCTCTCCTGGTGGCTCCTGGCGTGTGAACGCACCATGGTTCCCAGGCCTGCACCGTCTGTTGTCGGGTCGCCGTGGAACTGCCGTGGAGGGAGGATGCTCTCCTTCAGGCAGGAGGAGCGACCAAGAGTTACCCAGAAATAGGTCAGCACCTGTGGGTCTGACCGCTGAGCGGTCCCACTTAGAGAGGATGGGTCTCCCTCAGGAAATAGTGTGCACAATTCAAGATTCACGTGCTGCATCTACCACAGTTCTGTACACATCAAAGGGGACGGCTTTTCAGCGCTGGTGTACAGAGAAGGTTTAGAGGCCACCTCATGCCTTTTTAGGCGGCGTGTTGTTTTTCTACAACAGCTGATGGATAGGAAGTTGACTTTCAGTACGCTTTAACGTACGTTGCAGTCACCTCTTCCTGCCACGAAGGTTTCGGAGACAGAACAGCTTTTAATCACCCGCTGATGAAGCGTTTTCTAAAAGATGTTCAGAGACGCAGGTCTGCTTCAAGTCCACTTGCTCCACAGTGGGATTTAACGCTGGTCCTGCGAGTCCTGATCAAAGCTCCAATCGAGCCTCTGGATCAGGTTTTTCACTTAAAATTCTTGTCTCTTTAAACAGCCCTGCTGCTGGCTTTAACATCCGCTAAGAGGGTGAGTAATTATCTGCCCTCTCTGTTGCTTCGTCATGCCTTAGAATTTAGGCTGACGGGCAGCTCAGCTGATTTAAGACCAAACCCAGCTTTTATGCCTAAAACATCACGAGCTCTTTTAAATCAAGAGTGATATCGTTGGAGGGGTTTCTCCCCCCCCCCCCAACAGATCAGAAGAGGAAGCATCTTTTCATCTTCTCTGCCCGGTGCGGGCGTTGACGTGTTACATAGCGCGCACAGCTGCAATGCGTTTCAACTCAACAATTGTTTGTGCATTATAGAGATGCTTCTGCAGGTCGCCCGTTATCCATCCAGCGCTTGTCACACTGGCTGTGTGAGGTTTTTTTCTGAAGCCTACAAGGCATCAGATTTAGAGCCTCCTGTCAACCTCTAAACACACTCGACCAGGGGTATTGCATCTTGGACTGCTCTGCATAATGGTATGTCAATGCAGGACATTTGCACTGCGGCTGCATGGTCAACACCCTGCTCATTTATTCGCTTTTACCTACGTGATGTAACGGTTCGTTCCATGACACATTCTGTCCTTAGTGCTCTAACAGAATGAATATTGTTGTTCTCATGGAACTCTGTTTAAGCTCACTTCTGTCTGCATGCATTTCAGTGTGAGATGTTATTATCAGTCACAAGTCGTGTCTGTGATTTTGGTTCTATTGTCACTAATCAGTTCATGATTATTGTTACCAATCAGTTCATTTGATCAATAATCAATTCATGGACATTAATCTGTTTATACTGCTCAGCCATGAACCAGTTGGTTCATGCCCCCCCCCTCCCTCTTTTCAACTTCTTCTCCCCGTTGAAAGTTTTCCGGGGCGTTCATGCTTTGTCAGAACGTATAGTTACACAACATGCGTCTGTGCATGGCACATAATTACGTAACGCGTAGTTATGCACACGGGGAGCTGAGTGACAAGACGTTTTTTGGGCAAGCTTCTGCGTCAAACTGTGTTCGAATGGACCCAGTGAGGCGAGGACTACATCGGCTTCGCCCTTTACCCACTAAAGCGAAGGCCTTAAAGGGCGAAACTTATACGACATAGAACGTTGGTTACGTACTGTAACCCCAGATTCTATGAGTATAAGCGTAGCCCTTTAAGCGTCGGGCCTCACTGGCTCTTAAATGGCTGAAGAAAAAAGCTATTTTGGGAGCCGATTTCCCGCTCTTAACGTAATTTATACGGACCGGGTGGGGCCCACACAGCAGGTGGGCGTGGACTAATTTTTTCAGTGCTTATGCTCTGCATAACGGGATAAACCCACTAAAGCGAAGGCCTTAAAGGGCTACGCTTATACTCATAGAATCTGGGGTTACAGTACGTAACCAACGTTTGTCCCTGTACAGCACTTTGGTGTGCTTTGTCACTGTTTAAAGTGCTTTATAAATAAATTGGTATTGGTATTGGTATAACATTGAGGCCTGGGCACGCCCCTTCAACATATATGAAAACGCAATTTTTTTGGTAGCTTTTATTCCTCAATGTCTTAAGGTCATATCCACCAAGTTTGAAGGCAATCTCTCAAAATGTCTAGAAGGAGTTCGTTAAAATTTGCCATGTATGAAAAGTGAAAAATGCCCAAAAATGACCCTTTGACCCAAAATGGCCAACTTCCTGTTGGGTTTAGGGCATACCTCACGTTAGGGGGCGCTGCAGAGCAGTTTGGCCACACCCACTTTTGGTTCCATTAAAATACTAAAATTTCACGCGGGGGGACAATTTTGGGTAAAGTTTGGTGAGTTTTCAGATATGTTAACATCTCCAAATTAGCAATTCTTTCGGACCAAGAATCGTAATAATAAACAGAGCGATTACAATAGGCCTTCGCAGTGCTTAGCTGCTCGGGCCTAATAAATCTCGGTCATAGATGTTTATGGTCTAGAAATTCCCCTGTTAATGGCATTGAGTTTCCTCATGTCTCTTCTTGGGTGTCGTACTGTGTCCATTTTTCCCACTTATTAAAAAAAAATCTTCTTTTGGTCTAAGAATGTAGGTCATTCGCTCCATCTCATAAATTTCCCTAACAATATTCAGCCATTGTTGTATGGAGGGAGCTGATATCTGGTACCAGTTTCTTGTTATAGCTTTTTTACATGCAATTAACAGTATCTTAATCAAATACATATCTTCATTCAATACACATTTCTTTATATTTCCAAGATACATCGTCTTAAAATCTTTTGATAATGGGTATCCCGAGATAGCTCTGATTGTAGTATTCACATTTTGCCAATATAAATCTAATTTTGTACAAACCCAGAATATACGTGTATGGTTTGCTTCTATATTTCCACACATTCACCAACATGGTAGATGAGATTTGGTTTGTTTACTCTTTATCTTGGGTGTAATGAAGAACATAGTGAGGTTTTTCCACCCAAACTCTCTCCCAAGTCTCGAGTTTGTTGTTGTGCTCTGATTTATACACATATCCTGCCATTCTTCTGATGATATTTCAATTTTGGATTCTTTCTCCCGGTTAGTTTTTATGTATGTGGTTGATGTTGGTGTGTCCTCCCTCAGAGTTTTATATAATGATGTTATTTCCTTGAATTGAATCCCTTTGTAGGTCTTAATCACCCAGCCAAGTACACCATATGATGTTTGAGAGCTTTGTATTTGCCTTTGAAAATAGTCTCTGAGCTGCAAATATCGAAATTAGTCAGTTTTCTCTAGTTGATATTTTCCTCTTAATTCTTCAAAACATCATCTTACCATCTTTAATTATAGTACAGATTGCAGTTATTCCATTGTACTCCCTATTTTTAAATCCCTGATCATTTTTGTTTGGTATAAAACTGCCATTATGTGCAACCCAATGTACTGTATCATCCCAACTTCCTTTCCCATTTGTTTTATCTTTTCAGACCACATGTCCAAGGTATGAGAAGTTATTGACTCAAGTTATGAACGTGCTGTTGTGCCTTCCTAAGTTTATCATCCCCAAGTAATGTCTGGAGTGGGACATTGCCCACTATCATTTCAGTGTCTTTGCACTTAGCACAGTAGGTTTGATCACACCATTTAATTACAGGTCATAGTTGTGCTGCACAATAGTAGTCCTTTAGGTGAGGGAGTGCCATTCAACCTTGTTCCCTTGACAACTGTAATGTTGAATATTTTACTCTTGGACTCTTGTCATTCCAAATAAATCTAGAAATAATCTAATCCCCATATTTAAATCTCTCTGGTGGGATCCTAACTGGAAGAGCTTGAAAAATATATACTGTAATAACCGGGGGAGGATATTCATTTTTATTACAAAGATTATTGAGTTAAGATCTAATGCTAGAGTTGTCCATCGGTTTAAGTCCTGTCTAATTTGGAGATTAATAGTGTCATAGTTAACCTTATAAAGATTACTTAGTTTTTTAGTTATTATTACTCCAAGATAGTTTATGGATTTTAGATCCCAATTTATCTTGAGTTTTGTTCTGATCTCTTCTGATGGCGTATAATTAAATGACAGCACCTGAGTCTTTGTAACATTAATTTTATAACCTGAGTGCTGAGAGAAAGAATTCACCAGCTCAACCAAAGGAGTAATATTTTGATTTGGGTTATCCAGGTATATTATAATGTCGTCTGCAAATAAGCTTATGACATGTTCTCTTCCGTTAATATTGACTCCTCTCACCTCCTCACTCTCCCACACAACTTGTGCCAAAGTTTCAATGTATAATGCAAAGAGAAGAGCTGAGAGGCAGCATCCTTGGCGAGTACCTCGCTCGAGCTTTATCTGTTTTGTTAGACTGCCATTAATTTTTATTCTCGCTGTAGGATTTTGATAAATTGATTTTATGCATGTAATTGAGTCTTTATTAAAACCAAATCTTTTGAGTACTGCATATAGGAAGTTCCAGTTTACACTATTGAATGCTTTTTCAGCATCTAGGCTCACTAGGATAGCTCTAGTTTTTTGGGATTGTATTGAGTCAACTACATGGAGGGTTCTCCTGATATTGTCTTGAGTTTTACGTCCCAGGATGAAGCCTGTTTGATCTTCGTCAATCAGATGTGCCAGATTTTTCCATATCGTTCAGCAATTATAGATGCAAGAAAAAAAGTCTGATAGGAATTTTTTTTGGCCTCCAACTCGTACATGTGTCCAGTGTTGAGGGAGACCAGTTTTCCCTCTGCGTGTTCGTTTGATCGGACAGGTACTGCTCCGGAGACTTCACCTTAGTTTTAGAGAATTTATTTTAAACAAAGTTAAAGCACAAGACAAAACAGTAAAACGGAACACAGACTGAAATGCATTTCAGGAGACAGACAGAGTACGTCACCTTGAGGTCATTAAAGATGGCTACCCAGGAGTGTCTGACTTTACTTCCTCATTACTCAATGTTATAAACCTTTCCTAAGCCTGTACCTCCTTGGGGGAGGTTCTTCTTTCGATTGGATAATCATCTGCTCACTCATACTGTTGCCATGACATTGAGCTCCTCCTATGTCCCTTCTCCTCAGAGTGATAAACTAGTTTTACTATTTGTTTCTTTTAGGAGAGTTTCTAACTGCCCCTAGAATGTGCAACCCCACACCTGTTTTTGTTCAAAACAAGTTACCCCACATTACTCGTTGTCCAATACAAATTATGTCATACTACCACACCCACCTTGTCTCTATGTGACAACACATCTATAATGAAAGGGAGTAAACACCATAAACACAAAGTTTGTTTTCTCAGTCATCCAGGTATATAACAACAAAAAAGGTTGAATCATGTCATCTGGACTTCGTTTTTTTGTTAAAAAGAAACGTTTCGCCCCTCGTCCAAGAGGCTTCGTCAGTCTGAGGCCTAGCCATCTGGTATTACCCAGAAGCCACCCTGACTCTTGTGTTTCAAGCCTGCCTCAGATACCCCTGAGGTCTGGCCTTTTCACTAATGGTTTCAAAAACACAAAGTTTGTTTTCTCAGTCATCCAGGTATATAACAACAAAAAAGGTTGAATCATGTCATCTGGACTTCGTTTTTTTGTTAAAAAGAAACGTTTCGCCCCTCATCCAAGAGGCTTCGTCAGTCTGAGGCCTAGCCATCTGGTATTACCCAGAAGCCACCC
>NW_023620408.1:0-6841 GCF_014905685.2 Nematolebias whitei
AACTTTCATCTCAAAAATTCTAGAGAAAATAGTTGCAGGTCAGTTGGGTGAACATCTACAAAGAAATAATCAGTTTGAAGAGTTTCAGTCAGGGTTTAGAGCTTAGCATAGCACAGAAACAGCACCAGTAAAAGTAACTAATGATATTCTCATGGCCTCAGACAATGGACTTGCATCTGTACTGGTCCTGTTAGACCTCAGTGCTGCATTTGATACGGTTGATCACAATATTTTCCTACAGAGGCTTGAATATGATATTGGGATTACAGGAACAGCTCTAAAATGGTTTAAATCATATCTATCTGATAGATTCCAGTTTGTAAATGTAAATAATAAATCTTCTTCATACACCAAAGTTAGTCATGGAGATCCTCAGGGCTCAGTGCTTGGGCCAATACTCTTTACTTTATATATGCTTCCATTAGGTAAAGTTATTAAACAGCATGGGATAAATTTCCATTGTTATGCTGATGACACACAATTATATTTGTCCATTAAACCCAATGCATCCAATCAGCTACTTAGACTACAAGCATGTCTTAAAGACATAAAAACCTGGATGACCCTTAATTTTCTCCAGTTGAACACAGACAAGACTGAGGTTTTGGTTTTTGGACCTGAGCACCATAGGAATGAATTTTTCAGTCTTTCTCCCTCTTTAGATGGCATTAATCTGTCCTCCAGCTCTAATGTTAAAAATCTTGGTGTCATTTTTGATCAGGACATGTCTTTTATCCCCCACATTAAAAACATTACTAGAACTGCCTTCTTCCACCTGCGTAATATCGCTAAAATTAGAAACGTCTTATCTAAAAATGATGCAAAAAAAACTGGTCCATGCATTTGTCACATCTAGACTGGACTATTGCAATGGTTTATTATCTGGATGTCCAAATATTTCTTTGAAACATCTTCAGTTGATCCAAAATGCTGCTGCCAGAGTCTTAACCGGAGTTAGTAGGAGAGATCATATTTCTCCAGCTTTAGGCCCTATTTACACGGACACGATGGGGGGGAAACGTAGGTTTTTTCGTATGTTAATTAGAGGAAAAGATTTGCGTTGATACGGTTGCATTTTGGGTTTACATGCATCCGGAGAATTCCCCCCCGCCCTCCCGAATCTGTTGTAGTTACCATGCCAGGTCATTAGATGGCGCTGTGAATTTTGCACCTTCACCTATTGCGCATGCGTGCTGCCTCGGCACGTTGTTTTCCTCTGTGCTAACCAGCTAACAACAACGTAACGTAACAACAAGTTAAAGCTGGATTCTGGCTGGATTTTGGATGAGTCGACAGATTTGATGCCAAGCGGGACCGCTTCATCTAACAGCTCCACACTGAGTGGACCAGAACCAAGTCAATGTTGGACTTTACTCTGTGATCATCAGTAGTTGTTTTACAGCAGGTAAATCAACGTTCTTAATAAGGTTAGTTTGTGTTTACTTCGGTTACAAAACAACCAACTGAGTTTTTATTTTTCCTGAAAGAAGATGAAGCTGTCCTTCCACCAGACGGACTGGTTCTGAACAGGGCTCAGCCCAGATGCAGGGCAGGAGGACATTGAAGAGAGATGTTGGATGAACCATTTATTTTAAATGCCCCTCATTTCTTTTATTCAATCCATTCAAGTTCAGTTAACGTGTTTTAATAGTGTGTTCAGTATAATTATTTGTGTTTGTGTGACATTGTGGTGTTGAATAAATAAATAAAAATTAAACCTGATGTCTTCCTTTTCAACTTTAGTGTTCACGCTATATGTTTAGCATCATTTTAAATTTGAATTACATATTGTCCAGATAGCTTCATTTAGCTCAGAGCTTCATTATATTTCACACTAACATAAATACTGTTTATTATTATTAAACTGTTGTTATTTAGCACATTTATGTTATAATGCAGCGCGACGTGTGCGCGTGCCACGTTCTATAAACAGCGACATTAGAACTGGATCAGATTGTGTCTCTTCCAACACAGATGTCGGTCACAGCACCTGGAATCTGACATAGATTAACTACGAGATTAAAATATATTCCATCAGTTGCAGTTCTGAAAGCAGTGTATCTGCCATTGACAGAAATATAGCGTCTGTCCGCACGTGCGTATGTGGATTAACACAAAGCCTCAGCGGAAGATGTTTACATTATCAGCAAGAGGGCCAGCAAAAAACCTCCACTCTGGAAGATGGGTTCAGAAACCTCTGGATTCAAATAAGGGGGCCACTGGTGTCGTGTAAATGATCAGCAGATCCGCAAACTTGCGAATGCACTCAAAATACGCACCGTGTAAACGGCCCCTTAGTTTCTCTCCATTGGCTCCCTGTCAAATCCAGAATAGAATTCAAAATCTTACTTGTAACCTACAAAGCTCTCAACAACCTAGCTCCATCTTATATTACAGATCTTATTGTTCCATATTTTCCTAACAGAGCACTTCGCTCTCAGACTGCAGGTTTACTTGTGGTTCCTAGAATTTACAAAAACAGAATGGGAGGCAGATCTTTCAGTTATCAAGCTCCTCTCTTGTGGAACCAACTTCCAATCTCTGTCCGTGAGGCTGACACATTGTCCAGTTTTATAACTAGGCTTAAGACTTTCCTTTTTGCTAAATCCTACAGTTAGGGTCGGCTTGGGTTTCCTGAGCTGTCCCTTAGTTATGCTGCTATAGGCTTAGACTGCTGGAGGACAAACTGACCACAATTTTCACTTTGCTACTGTCTTTACTTACTCTGCTCAACCTGTTTTGTATTTGTAATTATTTTTTTCTATCCTTAACATGTGTTTTTTTGTCTTTCAGATACACCTGGACCTATACCTGGACCTACCATTCTATGTCCGTCTGTCTCTCCTTCCTGTCCTCTCAACCAGCAGGTTAAAGCAGATGGCCACTTGTCTTAAGCCTGGTTCTGCTGGAGGTTTCTTCCTTTTAAAAGGGAGTTTTTCCTTTCCACTGTTGCCACTGTGCTTGCTCAGGATAGGAGACTGCTACGAAGCCAAGATTCAACTTGTCTGCTGGATTCCTTAGATAGAGAACTTTACTAATTGGCTTTTATGTATGTGAATGTTTCTGTAAAGTGCCCTGAGACAACTTTGTTGTGATTTGGCGCTATATAAATAAACTGAATTGAATTGATTTAACAATCATATTTACATGAGATTTACATTCAGGGAAGGGTCCATTATCACTCCCAGATTAGTGACTCTTTGTTTTTCTAACAGGGTTAGAGTGGAAAGGTCAATGCAGTGGTTTGTGATTGTGTCATTGGGAGGGAACAACATGACTTCAGACTTCTTTTCATTGAAACTTAAGAAGTCTAAAGCCATCCAGTCCCTTATGTCAGCCAGGCAGTCGAGCAGAGGTTGAATAGAGCATGTACCATTGTGTCTTGGGGGAAGTAAATTTGACAGTCGTCGGCATAGAAGTGAAACGGTATGTTGTGTTTCCGGAAAATAGCACCAAGTGGCAGCAGGTATAGAGAGAATAGGAGGGGACCCAGGATGGACCCCTGCGGAACCCCCCATTTAAGCTCTGTCACTGCAGAACTAAAATCCTTGATGGAGACAGAAAAGGATCTGTCAGTGAGGTAGGATCTGAACCAATTGAAGGCTGACCCTGTGATGCCCACCCACTGCTCCAACCTAGCAATGAGGATCTCATGGTCGATGGTGTCAAAGGCGGCTGTGAGGTCCAATAGAACAAGCAGCACAGAATCACCAGTATCTAATCCAGGGGAACTGCCACCAAAGTCCACACAATGTTGCAGAGTCACGTAAGCCAACACAACCCCACAACATCCAGTGCCTTAAGGAACTCTGGGCGAATCTCATCCACCCCTGGGGCCCTGCCACCGAGGAGCTTTTCAACCACCTTGGTGAACTCAGCAGCAGAGATTGGCGAGCCCGACCCAAAGTCCTCAGGCTCTGCTTCCTTAGTGGAAGACATGCCGGTGGGATTGAGGAGGTCTTCGAAGTATTCTGCTCGCCAACCCACGACACCCCAAGTTGAGGTCAGCAGCACACCACCTCCCCTATAAACAGTGTTGGTAGTGTACCACTTTCCCCACTGAGATGTCGGATGGTGGACCAGAATTGACTAAGCCGTACGGAAATCATTCTCCATGGCCTCTCCAAACTCCTCCCACGCACAAGTTTTTGCCTCAGCGACCACCTGATCCGCATACCGCTTGGACTGCTGATACCCATCAGCTGCTTCCAATGTCCCACAGGCTAAAAAAGCCCAATAAGACTCATTCTTCAGCCTTTTGCCAATTGGAGAGTTGTTGGTTCAATCCCAGATTCCCCACCACGTGCCAAAATGTCCTTGGATAAAGCATTGAACCCTAGGCTGCAGTTCAGTGTGCTAGTTACTTGTAAAAAGCACTTTGAGTAGCCAGGAATTGTCACGTTCGGATTTGGATTCAAAATAAGCCAAACACAGGAGTACAAAAACAAGAACAGTTTTTATTTATTTTTGCTTCTGGTTGCTGGATAGAAGGGTCAGGGTCCAGGTGGGAGTCCAATCTTAAAAGACAGAGAGGTTAGTGACTTTGGCAAGGAAGAGAGGATTCTGTGATAATAGTAAAAGTCAATAACCTTCTCAATCTGTACATGGCAGGTATTGTGGTCTGCAGCAGATGATGATACGTATGTGTAATTACAGGAGTTAATAGTGTGACAATTAGCCCCCATAACTGAACCATGACAAACATTAATGAAGACACAATTATTCAGAACCCCAAAACAGTGAAAGTTGCAGTGATGGGCAGATTCAGATGTATTAACAAGATTCAGTGACTCCAGATAGTCTGAGTTCTGAAAATAATGACAATAATATGAATGGTGCAGAAAAGTCTCAGACCATAAAGCGTCACAAATCAATTGGGCAAACAAATCAGACGAGGTGGCCCAACTGTAGTTTGAGTTGGGTCTGCAGGGGGCTCCAGCCCTCCGCGAAGATGAATGGATGCTCCCATGAGAAACAGAAGCTAGGTCCAGAATCAACAGGCAGAAACAGATAATTCGCAGCAAATAGCAGAGCAAGCTGCCAGAAAGCAAGCTGTCAGAAAATCCTCCTGAAATGAAAGGCATGGTCCTAGCTTGTTTCAGGTCAACAGGGGACAACAACGTGATCCAAAATAAAAATTATTTATTATCCATCTAAAAAAGTTAAATCTGGTCCTCTGGACATTCAAAAAAACAAAACAAAGCAAATCAACAAAAAAATGTAGAAACGTTTCGTCCCTCATCCGAGAGACTTCCTCAGTCTGAGCTGCTGTATTCAGCTCAGTCTCTTAAATAGATTTAGATTCATTCATTTAGATTTTTCTGCCTGGATTATTGAGCATGCATCAGGATATTTATTATACAGTTGAGTTTTGATGGAAGCCTGCACCAACTCCGATGCAAACTCCGGACTTCTCTCGAGCACCACACAACGCTGTTCCTCCACGCTTCACTCCGCTTCTCTGCACATCACCCTGCTCCTCTGCTCCTCCGCACCCCACAGCACGAGAGGCCACCCCTGGCGCAAAACGACGAGACTGACCAGAGAGGCTGAAGTCTTCACTGGTCCGGTTCTGCTCAAGTCCGGCTCCACTGCTGCACAGCACGAGAGGCTACCTCCAGTGAACAATGATGAGACTGACCGAAGAGGGTGAAGTTGTCCCTGGACCGATTCTGCTTCAGTCCAGTTCTGGCTGCGCTTCAAAGCATCAGAGCGTCTCCTCCAGGCGAACACAGCGGTTCACACGGAGGTGGACAGTCCTTCGTTTAAAGGTAACGGACTGCTCACTGAGGCTGAGACCGGCTCTATTGAAGATGAAGTCCCCCCACAGCCAACTCGGTTCGGTTCTGGTCCTATTCGGAGACACAGGTACACTTCCCCCACACCAAGTGAAGACATCACGAGGGGCCAGTCCAACAGAAAACCAGAGAAAAAGCCAGCAAAATACCACCCAGCGATTCTTGTCGGAATCAGGTAGAACCACAAGGTCCAGATGAGAAGTTTGGTTTGGGTACAGAGAGATGAAAAAAAAAAACACTGGACCTTCGTGTGACGACTCCCCAGCTCGAGGAATCACCTGGCTGGCAGGTTGTGCTCAGAGTAACCGGTGGGGTTGGAGCGGCCAGTCCTGGACCGAAATAATTTTTTTGGATGGTCCCGTCCAGCTCTCTGCATCACTGAACACCAAATTCAGTTGGAAGGGGGACCAACTTTTGTCCGGTTTGGAAAACGGGACAGTTTGATGATGAAAGACTACAGAGAAACCGGGGGGAGCTATCGTCCATCAGCTTACTGAAACCAGAAGTTATGATCGGAAGTTACATCAGCCTTTATGTTAAGAAATCTTAAGACTTAAGACAAACTCCATGTGTTCATTCTGCATTCCTGGGTCCAACCTTCATAAATTGTGACATTCTCAAGCAAGTTCTGGGTATTGCCTGGAGTCTCCTACAAGGAGGGGTCTGAACCACCTTTAGGAGGAAGTGACCAAAATGTCTTCATATCAGATGCCCCAAACCACCTCATCTTACTACTTTGGATGCAAAAGAGCAGCAGCTCTGTTCTGAGCTCCACTTAGATGACCAAGTTTCTCACCTTCCTGGATCACACCACATCAATCCAAACTTTTCCCAGCAAGTTTTGGGTCGGTGTGGAGATGAATGTTATAGCTTCTTCAGGCTGGGCGCAGCCAAACCCAGGAAGTCAAGGCTTGGCCACCAGGCATTCCCCAGCAAGGTTTTAAAAATGCTTTTTGTCTATCCCCTCATGTAAATTATTAAAGGGTTTGAGTACTCTCATGATCCTGGAGCATATGCTGCTTGGGGCATAGACCACAGGTAGG
>NW_023620409.1:0-1537 GCF_014905685.2 Nematolebias whitei
ATATATATATACTGTATACGAATACACGTGTATTCTTTCTGTTTCATTTGTGTTTCTTAATATTACTTTAAAAAAATAACTGAAGTACTATTCTATCATAAAATTATAATACTTCCAATATAAGATCCATCTGTTCATCATCTTTATACGTTTCTTCCTTTTCTGGTTGTGGGGGTCACTGGAGCCCATATCCATCCATCACTGTGCGAGAGGCGGGGGATACCTTGGACAGGTATCCAGTCCATCACTGCGACAGAGATAAACGAGTTTGTTTGTTTATTTCAATTTTTGATTTTCATTGTTTACCTTAAAAGACATAAAACTAATAGCCCTGTATGCCAGTGTTTTTGTGAGCTAGAATCCTCAACCATATTGGAACTTTGACCCATTCATACCTGGTGTATTACCTTCTTGAAGGCCGTGGTAGGAGTTTAAACCATTTCCTCTTAACTTTAAGGCCAAGGACGCCTACAGTCTAGGGTTAGGGTTAACACTAAAAAATTAGATTCCGCTCACATCTCGTATTTTTTCTTATTCTGTTCAGATCCTTAAAATGGAGTTTTGTATGAAAGTTATGAACAGTTTATGCCTCACCATCTGTAAATAAAATCTCAAAATACCACTTAAAAAGCTCCTTGCTTTAATAAATATGGTAGGATGTAAACGGTTCTAAAGACAGTTAGGTAAGTATAACTGTTTTTACATGTTTGGTTTAGGTGGGCCCTCGGGGCTTGTTGTTACTAATGGTTTAGTACAGTTCACTTGGTTATATTTATGAGACACGCCTTGGCTTGCTCAGAGCTTCAGGGGAAAATCTGCTCCAATGTTGAAATGCTGCAGTGCCATTTGTTTGACGGCGAGGGACTCGACACTCTGTGGTTTGGGAGGGTTAGATTGCTGGTGTTGCTTTAAGCCTTCCTCCCACACTGCATCTTGTAAATCTTCTGCACAAGTGGGAATTAGCAGCATCAGTACTGTGGGCCATTCATGCATCTTTTGCAAGCAGTGGAATGGAAGGCTACAGTGACGGTCACAGAAGGTGTGACTCAAAAATCTGTATAATACATGTTGCCAAAGGTGAAAGGCAATAATGTTGTTGCCTGTAAATGTGTGCAGGTTTATGTATATATATTTGTTTGTCTTAATCATTAGCAAAATAACCCATAGAAGGATTTTTATGATGATTTCAGAAAGCAATCGCTGGATTTATATTAAAAACTAATTACATTTTGAACTCGACTCAATTCAAGTTTGCCGCTACAGCCAACCATTGGCATCAGGAGCATTTGCAATGTGGGTGGGGACACAATGTAATGGAGGGGATGGAATCCTCCCTGAGAAAATTTTGAATAAAGTAGATGCCACTTCCTGCATTCTGGTGTATTTTAACAGATTGTTAAACATCTACGTTTACATGCATAAGTAAATACTTTATTCAATAACTATTTTAGAGAGCAACAAGTAGTAATCTGACCAACTGTTCTCCTTTTGTGAATATAGCACGCTCTGCTTCTCTCAAGCATCCTAGCTGCCCCCC
>NW_023620409.1:1637-6840 GCF_014905685.2 Nematolebias whitei
AAAAAAAAAAAAAAAAACCAGACACACGTTGAAAACTGCCAGAAGTAACAAAGCACTAAGCTAGCGGCATGTAATACATACGTGTTAGCGAAGATGCTACAGACTCGTAACGCTCCACTTCTCTCACACATCTAACCCCCCATTCCCATCAACAACTGCCAGCAATGACATGGCACTAAGCTAGCATGCAAAACAGAGATGTCTCCTCTTCCTCCACACTGTAAGTGCCCGGCCAAGGCAGATTACTTCGGGGAAACACTCCATGTGGTGTGGTGTTGTTGTAGATAACCAAGAAAACCTGGGATGGACTCTTAGTGATTTGAGTATTCTCCTATTAATCAAGTTGAATGGATTTGGTCAAGAAGAAATAGAAACAGCGCTGGGTGAACTAATATTTCATGGTAAATGTTGGGAGGTCCAAATTAAATTATTTTTTAAGTGTATGTGTGTGTGTGTGGGGGGGGGGGGGGGGTACACTTCCCCTTCACATGTACTTGCTGGGATACCTGTGCAGCCAACTGACATTAGGAGACACACAAGGAACAGTAAAAGTTTAAATTTTTGGCTTGAAAAGTGGCGAGAGACATACATTTCTTTAAGGAATGCTTGGCCTTTAGTTTTCCAGATTACTACAAAATGTTCTTTGACATTTTTATCCTTTTTCTGGCCGTGTTTAAATGATAATCTCCTGGTTTGGCAACGTGAACTCGCCCACTCTGACCCGCATGCTCATTATCAAGCCCAAAGGGTGGCCACTTCATTAACTTGTCATCAGTGACAGATTGTTGTCTGTACACCATGCCTGACCCTGTCACAAAGCCTCCTCCTGCAGGCTGAATCATTACAGTCTGGGAACTGTCCCATCACTTCTGTGTCATCTGCAAACTTTCACATTTAAAAGCACAGGCAATTCAAACTTATTTACACATTACGAACGCTTCAGGAAAAAAATAATAATAATCTGACTGATGACAATGCTGACAGGATGGAGAGTGATGCAGACTGATGGAGAAGAGTCAGTAATGTAAGGGACAGCCAAGTGAATCTCCACAGCCAAATCTCTTCCCTGCTGTGACCTCTTAAAGCCGATGATTTAGTAATTGACATCCTCTCTCCCATGTTGATCCTTTCCTCTGGCTAGTGGTTCACTCAGCAGCATTCACACCGACCAATTTTGAAACCGTTTTTTCAATAGGAGTCTGTGTGGTCCTGTCTGAAAAGCTTCAGGTTTGGTTCAGGTTTGAAGATGTTGAGGTTCTCCTTAGTAGTGACAAGAATGGGTAAGATTAGTAATGAGATCATCAGAGGTACAGCACAGATTAAAGAACTAGGAGATAAAGTTAGAGAGGCCAGAATGAGATGGTTTGGACATGTCCAGAGGAGGGACAGTGGGTGTATTGATACAAGATTGTTAGAAATGCAGCTGCCAAGAAAAAGACAGAGAAAGGCAAAAGGGGAGATGTATGGATACAGTTAGAGAGGATATGGAGGTAGTTGGTAGAGGACAGAGGGAGATGGAGACAGATGACTTGCTGTGGTGACTCCTGAAGAGGGAAAAGCCAAAAGAAGAAGAAAGCGACATTGTACAATATAGACCTAACTTAGAAAAAAAAACAGTGGTAGTCAAAAGGACTTTGGTCAAACAAAACCCAATCAGCTTTGAATTTCTATACAGCTATCAAATGTTTTTTTGTTGTTTTTTATTTGTTTGTTTGTTTCTGTTTTTCTGTACATATGGGGGCCGAGATGGTGTAGAGGCAGGGCAGCCGGCTTGGGACCCGAAAGTCCCAGGTTCGATCCCCAGTCACTGCACATCACGTGGCGTCTCTGGGCAGCACGTCTCATCCCCAAAATGTCCCCCGGGCGCTTTCAATAGCTGCCCACTGCACCACCTGGTGGTGGATGGGTTAAATGCAGAGACTAATTTTGCCATTGTATGGAAACATACAGTGCTGACATTGTGATGACATTATTATTATTACATGACCAATACCCTGCTTAGCAGACAATAAACTGGACATGAGCAAAAATATAAATTCACCTGGAAAAGGACATAACACTTTGGAAAATATGAAACATATATTGCATTCAGAGAGCATTATTCTGCAACAGTATAGTGATTCATTATTTATTTGAGGTCCATCCATCCGTCTATCCGTTATCTTCAATTTGTTCGAGAGTCAAGTCACAGGAGCAGCAGCATGAGCAGGGAGGTCCAGACATCTCTTTCCACAGCCACCTCTTCCAGCTCTTCTGGGAGGACTCCAAGGTATTCCCAGACCAGCCAGTAGACATAGTCTCTCCAGCATGTCCTGGGTTGTCCACAGGTGTAGTGAGACACGTGAGGTACGTGTCACTTGTTGTATGACAAATATATGGATATATATTTATGCATACTTTTCACGAGTTCTTCATTTTTCTGACTGTAAATGTCGTGCATTGAATTTAACAGAAATGTGAACGAGAGACGTTATTTATCTTTGACCCATCAAATGAATGGAATCATTTATTT
The DNA here is from genome assembly GCF_014905685.2 of Nematolebias whitei. Classification (NCBI taxonomy): domain Eukaryota; kingdom Metazoa; phylum Chordata; class Actinopteri; order Cyprinodontiformes; family Rivulidae; genus Nematolebias; species Nematolebias whitei. The sequence goes on from NW_023620409.1 coordinate 4,150, forward strand.
TCAAAATCAAAGTTTAACATCAAACATTTACATTAATTTGGCAAAATATGAAAATAATAACAGACAGTTTCACAGAAAATGAACTTCAAATCACTCGGCGGTGATTTGAGGACTTTGCTTAAGATATTTCTAAAATATCTGTACTGATTTATGAGAGAGAGGTGGGTTTTAGAGTGAAAGGAGATTATCTTACAGAGAACTGTGTGAGGGAAGTTTAATCTGTTTAACCAGAAATTGCACGCTCCGTCAGATCCTCAGCCCGTCCACGGTACACTTTAGTCGAAGAAGAAGCCTTTACCTGGTTTGACGATAGATCAGCTCAGTAAGCATCCTTCAGACTGTTTCCAGCGCCTCCGTTAAGCACAGCTAAAAATCCTCGGAGAGTCGTGCGTGGTTAGCTCAAAACAGACTTATAATCCCAAACGTCCCTGGTTCTTCATAACTCCAAACTCTTCATAACTCCTTCAGAACTTTTCCATTCTCCATGGAATCTTCTGCACTCTCTATCAGCTCTCATTCTGTTGGACTATCGGACCTGTTGTCAGCTCTCATTCCAACATCTCTCAGAACTCTCATTCTCTTGGAATTCTGGAATTCTTAATTCTCTATTCCTTCTCTTCTCTATGAACTGAGAAGTTGCCACATTTTATTTGGGTCGACTTCCTGTTCAATTTAGAGCTTTCTGATTCGTGGAAGGACCAGAAAGAGGAGTGGATTTGTGACGTAAGATGTTATCATAAGTCAAGGATTGTTTACAACATACAGAAAAGATTATTGCAGCAACAGCAGACTTCGTGGAGTCTCACACTTTGTAATCTTTTCAAATAGTAAAACATGACATTTTTCTCGGTAAACATTTTAGTTGACCGAAAACCAACCTTTAACATACTTACGACAGCTTGCTCATTTCAGACAGAAAATCAAGAAAGGCATATTCAGGTGATTTCTTCTCTGAATGAGGAACAAAAATCATTACTTACTGTTTATGTAAAAATAAAAATTAGTAGTTCTTTTCAACCTGTAAAGCATTGAGTGAACTAACACAATTTGATTATCAAAACATTTGTAAGACAGTAATGATTATAAAGAATTGTCTTTTCTGCTTGATTAATTCAAGAAAGAAAGTTCATCAGATGGTTCAGACTTATTCAGATCAATGAAAATAACAGTCTCTGTCCATCTGGTAGATTTGAGGTTATCTGGTTCACTACAGTCCCCCCTTTGGAAATCATCACCTGTCCATGGGGATGAATTCCAACCGTGAACTTAGACCTTCAAATGTCCTTGAGCTTGATATAATCCAGCAAGGAAGACCAAAGTCAGAAGTAATCCTTCAAGGAAGACTAAAGTCAGAAGTAATCCAGCAAGGAAACAAAGTCAAGGTAATTCCACAATGTTCTTGGTATTCCATTGTGTTGATTATAATCCCATATCGTCTCGGTAATTCCATTGTAGCAATGCTTTAACCCCTTGGAAACAGAGTCTGTAATCCATTGGAAAAAGTCATATAATCCACAACGGTAAATCCACAGCGATTGGAAGTGTTGATTAATCAGCATACAGAGGGGTGCCCTTGGATTGAACTGAAGAAGCGGCCACTGGATGAAGAGTTGAGACCAACGTCAGGATTGCAGGTCGCCTCCAGCGAAGGTTGTCTCCAGCGACGTCCAGCCTGTGCCGTTCTGGTTCAATGTGTCATGCAATTATGTGGTTTAAGGTGGGCTTATGAAGGGGATTTTACATAAGGCCTTAAACTATATGCATCTGGTGTGTATGCTATTATGGTTGGGAATAGCTACAACTACCAGTTAAGGGGTGGAGAATGCTGAAAAGGGGTACTACAGGGGTTTATGCCTATAGAAAAGTGTTCCAAACTATTTTTCCATTTCTAACTTGGTTTAAGTTAGCTTTACATGGTAAAATATAGTTTGGTGTAATTGTCTGTTGTCTTTTTAGACGAACGACTTGAGATTGGGTGTTTGGTTTTCCCATAAATGTTTTGGAAGTCTATGGCGAGACTTATCAAAAAGAATTAGCTATCCCCCCGAATAGGATTGTTCGAGTAGGTTCGGCTTAAGCGTTGTGAGATCAATGTAGATTATGGTACTCAAAGTAGCAATAATATACATTGACTCCGCAAAGATTGCAATTTAGTGAATGAACTGCATGTTGGCATGGTTAAAGGCTTCTTAGTCTCTAACTTAACTACACACAAGATTCATTCTTACCTCAGAAACAACCAAAATCAACTAAACAACGTTCCAACACCGACAAGAGTAGTGACTAAGCATCTAGAAACATCGTTTCACTGCTTCTCCTCACCCTGGTTGCCAGATTTCAGTCACGCTGTCCCGTTTTATCAAGGGTAGGTCCTGTGAGTTTAAACTATGGTTAAATTTATTATCCATTAGTTATCTTCAGCTTGGATGACCCTTGTTCCCACGAGGTCAGATTTTGTGATGTCTTTGTCTCCTGAGGAGTTATTGCACGCCTTGTGTAATTTAACCTGGTTACGGTGTACCCATTTAACAGTTGGCTCTTTTTGGCCTTTACTGATTTTTATCTGGTAGATAATTGGAGACACTTTGTCAGTTATCAGATGGGGTCCAGTCCATCTGGGCATCAGCTTACGGGCGAGAGTTCCGGTCCCGGACTCTACTCTCCCAGTTTTGGGTGCAAACGTGTAGTACC
>NW_023620410.1:0-372 GCF_014905685.2 Nematolebias whitei
TACTAATAAATCCACACATTTGCACGACACCACTAGTTTAGTTTGTCACAGTTTTTATGCAGGAACATGTTCAGTTTAGAAAACAGAGACAAACTAAACTAGTGGTGTCGTGCAAATGTGTGGATTTATTAGTAGCTCATGTAGCATTCTTTCACAGCAGAATGTTGTTGACAAGGAGTTGTTTTATTAACAATCACATTAACTGACTTGCAACAAATGTTGGTAGAGAATGAGATGCCATCCCACAGCAGTGTGTGACCAAGCTGGTGAGCAGCATGAAGAGGTGCCAGGCTGTTGTGGCTGTGTATGGTTCTTCCACATGCTTCTGAGGCTCCAGTTTGTTCAATGAGTAAATGAAGTTGTCAATATGTT
>NW_023620410.1:472-6839 GCF_014905685.2 Nematolebias whitei
GTTTTGCAGGCTTTAAAATAACAACAACCTCTTTCTCAATAATGACATACCAATCTGATAAAATGCTATATTAGCTAATATTAAACATCTACACTTTTACACAACATTGTTGTTTAGTTTGTCTCTGTTTTCTAAACTGAACATGTTCCTGCATAAAAACTGTGACAAACTAAACTAGTGGTGTCGTGCAAATGTGTGGATTTATTAGTAGCTCATGTAGCATTCTTTCACAGCAGAATGTTGTTGACAAGGAGTTGTTTTATTAACAATCACATTAACTGACTTGCAACAAATGTTGGTAGAGAATGAGATGCCATCCCACAGCAGTGTGTGACCAAGCTGGTGAGCAGCATGAAGAGGTGCCAGGCTGTTGTGGCTGTGTATGGTTCTTCCACATGCTTCTCAGGCTCCAGTTTGTTCAATGAGTAAATTAAGTTTTCAATATGTTTTGTTTCTTAAGACTTATTTGTTGAATCCAATAAACAACACCAAACAAGAGTCAACAGCAGAATAAGATGTTTGGTTTTGTCAGAGAAGATTTGACAAGTTTTACATGAGCATCATCCTCATTTAGTTCATCTCCTAAAATGACAAATTCATCCAAAAGTTCTACTGTTCAAAATATTTCTGTGATAATTCAATCATGTTTCCAATCATTTTACAACAAGCTGTTTGGTTTAATACCACTGTAAATCAATGTTGAAAGATTATTATCAAATTTCATACTTGATGATGTAAAAGCTTTTGTTTTATTTTGCTGTATTTCTTTATTTTATTTTACTTTTGATTACAATAAATCTTATGATTGTGGAATAGTTTGCATCCTGGTAATAATTTGAGTGGAATGCACTGATTTATTTTCAATAGAAAAAAACATCTTCATTTTAATTTGAGACCTAATTTTGAGAATCTTCCATCAATTGACATCAAATTGCTGGTGTCCTGCTACAAGTCCAAATTCTTAGTTTCCATGTGTTCAAATGCTCCATAAATCACCAGAAATGGACCTGAAACGGACCTTTAGATGACAGTTGAACAAACATTTAGTGACCACCATCATTATTAGTGTTTTTACATCAAGAATCAGTTTAGATTCAATTCTGTAAGACCCATGACATTTCATTGTTTCACTTCAATTAGTTTTGCTGTCTAGATAAAGAACCATTAAGAGGGAGGAGTGGGATCTCTCCAAAACTTTTCAACTTCCATGTTTCCCTGAAAACGGTCCTCAGAGGGATGGTGAAACCCTGACGACTCTCAAGTTCCAGCAGATGCTTCTTCCATTGTTAGGCAGGATTCACAGGTTTCAGGTTTTCCAGCTCACACTTTTTTTTCTTTGTATGTACATCTACAAATTATCAAGTTTCTGAGTCAACCCAGTTCAAGATGGCCGCCACAGCCACCTGAGCTTAGAAACAACAAGTTGTCTATAATTCATCAAAACAGGCCTCATCAACAGCCCTATTCTTTTCCTCCATAAAATAAGTTGTATTCTGACGTGTTTTTGTGTTTTAAAAACTGTTTCTCTATTATCTGCTGTCTTTGCATGAATTCTGAAAATGTACTTTTGAAGTTTTAGTACAGATTAGACACTGATCACTGCAATCAGCTGCAGCTAGTAGAGTTCAAATGTTCAAAAGTTAGTTTCTAATTCATCAACTAGTTGAAGTCATAATTATTCAAGCAGCTAAAAAGTCTTGAAATCATTGGAAGTCATTAATTATTGACTGACTTCAGGTCAGTTTAGATCATTAGTTAGACCCAATATATTTTCCTTATAATAATAATATCCTATATATTTTTGATCAGAATCAAATGGATCAAAGTGATCAAAGGAGTGAAATCCATCCAGATCCAGTGAAAATCTATTAAAAGAAGAGATCAAAGGCACGGTGTGATAAACAATCAGACACAGAAGCAGGAAGGAAGGAAGGGTTCTGATAGAAAACAGCTGAGTTGCTCCAAAAGCTGCTGGACTTCAGCACCAACTCTTGTTCCACTTGAACTGCTCACAGTCCCAACTTCTCCCAAACGTCTGCTGGAACCATGTGGGCTTCTTGTGAGCCAGATGTTGATGAGTTCAAAGGAACATCTTCCTGGACGTCTTCCTCCCTGACCTCTGACCTCTTCTTGGTGTTGTGAGGGGTGTTAGTGGAATGTTTGGAGCTGAGATACGGAGCAGGTTCTGTGAACAGAACTCACCAGAACCAAGGTTTGGGAGTGTGCAGCCAGATGTTTGTGTGCTGAACATGTGCAGAAACAGGAGACATGTTTTCTTTCTCCTGTCTGCTCTAATGCAGTCCACTTCAAGGTTCTAATAGAAAACACATTCTGACAGCAGGTGGAACGTTTCCACTGAACATCTGCTGCTTTTTCTATCATCTCTACTGACTTGTTGAAGCAATGATCCTGGAGGTGATTGATCCCTGCAGAGTGATCACATGACAGCAGCAAGAATCCACTGAAGAGGCTGCAAATAGAGCAACAAGAGTGGAGCAGAGAACAGGCTGAACATGAAGAAGTGGACAGAGAAATGATGAAATGAAGCATTTAGTGTTTCCATTTGAACAGAGCAGCTGGAGCTGAAGCTTTTGATTCAGAGCAACACAACAGCTCTGCTTTCAAACCTCCACACACTTTCTGACGTCCACTCTGTCCACAGTGTTGGACGTGTCTCCGTCCACTTGTGTTTGTTCTGGACGGCCCACTGGAGCAGGATCAGAGGCTTTCTGCTACTAAGGCAACACTTTACACACACGAGGCTCTGAATGTTAGAAACCCTCTGACTAGAATACAGTTCTTCTGTGTGAGCTTTGAGCTCAAACTCTGAATTTAACTCAAACTGGAGACCAGTCCACCTCACAGCAGCACCACTGTTGGACTGGATTCTACAGGTGGACCTAAGAAACTGGACCTTCAAATGCCTGTGACGTGCACGAACACAAAAAGAGGAAGAACATGTTCATATTGAATAAATTCTGCATAATATCCATGAATTAGTTACATGGCATGGCCGGAGTGAAACAGGAAGTGACAACAAAGAGGAAGAAGTGTTTAAAAATCTTTGTTTCTACAAGATGTGACTCTTCTTCATCTTTCCTTAATAGTGACTGTGAATAATGTGAAGAAACATCAGATTGTGTGCTCCTGTGTGTGTTAGCTGTTGTAGCAATGATGTGTTTCCATGCAGGCGTTGTCATCTCTCTGTTACTGCACATGCAAATATCTCCACAACTGTTCATGTGAGCTGCGTGAATTTATTCTGCCGTACATCAGTAATGTTCTCTTTCCATGAACGCTTTTGTGTTGATCATGAAAACTGGATGTGACAGGAACTTGAAGAGAATTGATCCTGTTTCCATTAGAAAGACTCTCAGACACAGAAGCCCACAAGCAGAAATAAAACATGATGTAATGTGTCTTCATGTCAAACTGACTGAAATGTGATCAAACTATTGATTTATTCATGAAGCTTTATTTAAGCAGGCAAACCCCGTTGAGAGCACAGATCTCTCTGCATGGTCCTCCTGGGCCTGAAGGCAGCCTAACATGCATGTTTTTACACTGTGGGAGGAAACCGGAGTACCCGGGGAAAAGCCACGCAAACACGAGGAGAACATACAAAGTGCAGAGAGAAAGAGCCCCGGTCCAACCCGGGGATTGAAGCCACTGAAGCAGCTGATCCAGAGCTTTGAATGTGACGTCTATTTATGACTGAGAATCATTCTAGAGCTTATAAAAGTGTTCAAGCATCAACCAGTGGTTGTAGATTTGTTCCTTTAGGAAAGCTTTTACAAATCAAACTGTAATGATCATTTTATAAATGTTTGGGATCATGAGCTGCACAAATCTAGTGAAATGTTTAGTTTCTTATTGACACATGTTCTTTACTACAACAGGCAGATCCAGAACTTGTTCCTGTCACGTCACCTTTGACTTTGATTTCCAGTCCAACCATTAGAGTCTTATAAACTGGTTGAACGAACAGTCATTGATCAGATATTTGTTGCTGTGAAAAGAACTCAAGTGTATTTTGACTGAAGACAACAAAGTTCACCATGAAGGTTGTGTGTGTGTGTCAGCATAATATTGTCATGTGTGTAGGTTAGTGTGAACACATGAGAAGCTGAGCACAAACTAAAACATGGTGTCTGACTTCACAGTCTTCTGTCTATAGAGTGGAGTTTGTAGAAAACCAGGGAGCTCCTTCACTCCAGAGTCAGACGGTTCTGAGTGCGATCCAGTTGTGTCAGATGGGAGGGGTTGGATTGAAGAGCTGAGAGCAGAGAGGCACAGCTGATCTCTGACAACCTGCAGAGTCTGAATCAAAGAGAACATGTGAGCTGAAGTCAATAGTGTGCAGCTTCCAACAGGATGGAGGAGAACAGAAGAAGGAAGGCTTAGAGCTCCTGCTGAGGGAGCACTGGACGAGAGCTCACTTTGAAGAGTTCACAAACACCTCTCCTTTCCTCCTGTCACATAAATCAAGTGATGCAGCACATGCAGAGAGCTGCTGTCACTTGTGGCAGTGACATGAAGAAAAGTGAGCGAGACATTTTCTTCTAAATAACATCACTTCATCATTCTCCTTTCTGGCAGCAGTAAAGAGAAGCAGGTGAAGTGTGAGAAAATAAATCAACATCAAGTGTCCAAATAAGAGAAAAGACATGAATCATGTCCATGAAAGTAAAGAAGCTGTCTTCCTTGTTGTTGTCATCACTGCAGCATCTGAGAGCTGTGATGAAATGAAATGCAATCTGTCCTCTGGATGTTCCTGTCACTCTCTGGCTTTGTCCAAACAGCCGCTCCACTCCGTCCAGGACCAGGTCTGACGGAGCGCTGGATGTCCCACAGAGTCGTCCTCTGTCTTCACCTTCACAATCACTTCCTGCTTTCTAAACTTGGTGTGCTTCATGCTGTTCACTTGTTTCATGTTGATGAGGTTGAAGTGTTTGAAGAGAAACATTGAACAGATCCATGTTCCGCTGCTTCTGAACAATGACTCAATAAAAACAGGTTGGAGAAACACACTTTTTGTTTGGAGACAGCAGTGAGAACAGGACACTTTCCTCCTGTAGAGATCTCCGTTGGTTCAGACGTTTGACAAGTGGACAGAAAGTTACTAAATGCTTCCACTTTGCCCCACTCCCCTCTGGCAGGAGGTTGTGTAGCATCAGAGCCAGAACAAGCAGCTAAAGAACAGCTTCTTCCAGCTGCCGTCACACTCAGGAACTCTGCCACAGCCCACAACTGGATGGAACCTCGTGCACAGCTGTGACGTGCACTATCTACACTTAGACTGCACTGACATGTTCCACTGCTTCATCCCTTTATGACATCATACCTGCACTGATGGACTGCTGCTTCAAGTTCGTGTGCACATGTGTCTGTAAGGGGGGAGGGGTTACTTTTTATTGATTCTTCTGACTTTTTAATTCATGACCTAGTTTTTATTTTCTTATTTACTTCTTAAATGCTGACATAAGAGGAGCTCAGGAACTGTTTGGTTCCTCCTCATGCATGTCATGTTGTGGAATGATGAGAATCAAACTCTTGAACTCTTGAGACTTGCAACAAAGGACTGGGGCCAGAGCAGCTGCACATGTTCAGGTTGTGCAGCTGCTCTTGGAGACTGAGAACATGTCAGAACCTTTAGTTTCTGTTCTACATGCAGCACTTTGATGCTTCCATCAACTTAGAGACAAATCAAGAGGATTCAAACCTAAATATTCACATCAACAAGGGTCAAACACCTCTGCTGTGTTACTATGAACTTTTTAGCACCACCACCAAAGTCTGGCACTCATATTAGCCTGCCTGTGTGTCTGTTAGCAAAATACCTCATGTAACAGTAAATGTATTCTAATGAAACTCTCAGAAAGTAATTGAATGTACACGTACAACAGATTAACTGTAGGAGTTAATCTGATAATTGAGCTTAGAAAACACAAACATGCTACAACTGAGTCAGTTTTACAGATGTTGAGCAAAAACCAGATGTTGTAGCAGCTGAGAGTCGTCCCTAACACACAGTCTGAGAGCTAGCAGGTCACAGAGACTCTTTATTTAAAAAGACTGGCATCAAACAGATGATGTTTCTTTAATATTAAGAAAAGTATTTGCAGATATAAAATAGTGGTGGTTGTTTGATGAGAAAGGCTGCTGACCTCTGACCTGCTGAATCAGCAGAAATGAGTTCAAAGTGTAGAAGTTACAAACATGAACAAGTTATTCTGGTGTTTGTTGAACACGTTTGATTGTACAGAATAAATGTGAGATGACAGAGAAAAGTCCCAGTTGATGAAAGAACAGTGTGAAAGTGTAAAAGCAGTTGTTCTGGGACTGCAGCGTGAGCTTTGGCCTGAAC
>NW_023620411.1:0-6832 GCF_014905685.2 Nematolebias whitei
GGTTGAACTATATTTATAGAAAATGTTTACTAATTCTAACTATTTTACCTTTACATATAATCTCATATTAGCTAAAGATAATTTTACAAGTTCACATTTGATATATTACAAGCTATCAAACAAGCCAGGAGACAGGTAAGATACTTACTAACTCAGGAGGGAAGAGTCCTTCTTTGTTCTCTGAGCACATGGTGGCCTGGCCGCTCACACACACACTGATTAACATAAATAAAAGCTAGAACTCATTTCTTTAATTTAGACTTAATACAGTTTGACTAAGTAAATCCCTCAGGTTCGCTCTTAATAATAATTCATGATTAGATGCTCCACAACAGAGGGTTAACAGTCTAAACGCAGACAAGGAAACAAAGCGTCCTATTATGTATCTGCCTTAAAGCAGAGAATCACCAGGTTCTGGGGGCCTTCAACAGACTTATTGATTAACACATACACATAAGGTAGGTAATAATTAATAGTGATTAATTATTCGTGTAGCAATCGTGACACACTAATTACCAATAAAGCAGACTAACACATTACCATGAACAAAGAACCTGATTTTACAGAGACCAGGGTGTCATAAAACTTATCTCTGGAATGCAGTAAGAAAGGGCATTGAGGGGGCGGGCTAGACCCGTAACTATAGCAACCCCAGAACCAATCAGAAAGCTAGCCTTCTCAAACTTTGATAAAAGCCAGAAATAACACACGCCCAGCGAGCATTTCCAGGAGAGCACAGACCGTGAGGGTTCGTTCTTTTAATGCTCCAATATATGCATATATTTAACAAAGGTAAATGTTTGTCTCTGAATATCTGTAACTCCTGTTTGTCAAATAAATCTTTTATACCGAGGGCGAGGTCTCAGCTGTCTTGAACACGACGTGACTACCACAACAGATGGTGACCCCGACGTGCGGCGAGACCCGGCCTAGACTGAATTGGATCGAGGTGGTTTGTGGTGCACACGCAGAGGAAAACTGGGCCCGATAATTTCAGGTAAGCTGGTTACCTGTTTAGACCTTACGGGGTCCGAAGTACTGGCTATTCGTCCATAAACCAAATTCAAACCAAATTCAAATTCCTCTGTGGGTGTGTATGCGGCCATCTCCGGAAATAAAGATGGTTTATTTAAGCTAACTTCCGGTGATTCGTGTTAATTCTGACGAAGTGGGGTACGATATTCAGAGAGTCTAAGCGCCGAACGCTTTCTTTGACGTTTAAGTAGTGTTTTAGTTAGTTTCACGAGTGGGACTCGTGACAGAGGGTGGTCGGGGACCTGCCGAAAAAGAAATAAACGAGTGGGACTCGTGCCGGAGGGTGGTCGGGGACCTGCCGAAAAAAAGAAAAAAGAAAAATTTCCCTTATCAGCGGTGGTGGCGTACAAGGCGTCCCTTTCACGAAAGAGACGGAAATCGCGTCCGGGACTCGTAGCTACGTGCGCGTCTGCGTTGTAGAGTGTTGACTGCCCACTAAAAGTGACGCCATTTTAAATTTAGTACAAAGGGAAATGTGAAAGTCTGGGACTTTAGGTAGATTCGCCAAATTTCATGTGGTCAGGGACCACATTAGTTTTAGGACGTTGTAATAACCTTTGTTTGTGCCGTGTTTTGTATGTTGTGTGAAGGCTTCAAGGCCGGGGGGTTGAGGGAGACAAAACAAAACAAAAAAAAAAGAAAAAAGAGGGGGGAGTGAGTCTGTGTGTGGGGGTGAAGCGAAGGGTTAGTTTTTTTCTCTTTTTTCTGTGTGTCTGTTCAGATAGGTGGTGTGTGGAGCTTCCATATCCTGACCGAAAGGGGGCGCTGTTGTATAAGGCAAATACAAGTCTGGACTCACTGGGTTTTTCATACCACAGACTTGTGAATTGTTTTGTCACAACGGGGCCAGCAGTGAATGACAATAAAAGATTTGAATGCCTGATTGTGTGAACGTTGTCATCAGGTGTGGAACTCATAAATGAGAAACATGTGACTCCTGTGGAAAGTCTACAGGATCAATGTCAGAGAGTTCGGAGCATAATGGTGAACAATCTAAAAGATAGGGAACAATTTTGAATATGAAATAAGTAGAAATGCGCACAAAATGTGGGAATTATCTAAAAAAGAGGCAATTAGCTAAAAACCAGCAGACCAATAGCTAAAACAAGCAGAAATAATCTTAAATTACCAGAAGTAAGTGGGTAGAGCTTGGTTTTCCTGAATTAGGCTGTAAAAGTTGGATTAATTTAAAAGAAAGGTGGAATTAGCTGATATTGGCATGAAACAGCTAAATAGTATCTGAAATGTAAGCAGAAATATCTGAATCTTCCAAACATTAGCTGAAAGGAGCACAATGTTCAGAAATTAGCAGAAATAAGTCAGTAGAAGTACAAAAACGTTGAAGTAAGCTGAATAAAGCTGAAAAGAGGGAGGAAGACGGACTCTGTTGTAATACATTCCGCGTGAGAAGGAACGAGGTGATGGATAGACAGACTGTCAGACAGGGAGTTGTGGAAAACACCAAGCGAAGACCAAACGTGGGTGTGGTCAGGAATATCAGTAGTCCGATAGGCAAACAAACCACACTGTTTATTAAGGGTTCATTCACGGGAACGGTGGAGGAGACAGGAGGTGCTTGGAGGTGGTACATCATCAGGCAGGCTGGGAAGCAGCCTGACAGGTGGTCAGATGTTGGACCAGGTAAAACAAGGGTGAGCAGAGAGGAGGTCGTTGGCTGAACATTTGTAATACTCTCATTTTAGGGGTGATCTTGGTAGGAGGAGATCTGAACGCCATTTTCAGTCACTGAACGTTGGGAGAGAAATGTAATACATCGTTTAAAAATAGAGGCGGCGGACTTAGACAATATGAGGACGCAGTTGATTAAACCACAGCTGTCGGATGCCAGACATAAACAGGGTGATAAGAGAGCAAGGTCAAAAAACAATGTCTGTTCAATCAGTGTTGGAGGTAAAGGAGGAGGCAGTGACCTCTGGAACAGTTGATCTGCAGCAATGGTTTGAAACTCAAGGCCAGAGGGGGACATCCCTTGTACGAGCGGTAATTAACCAAATTTATACGAGAGATGGAGTCAGAGGGAGTCAGCTGGAGGTATTGTTGGAACAGCTCGCTGTGTGGGAAGATGAAGATGGCAGATAGCCACTCACTAAGCGGGCGAGGGACAGAGTTGAATTGACAACAAACGTACTGCACAGACATGCAAAGGTGCTGCTGACATGATGCAGTGAAGGAAGGTAGATGTTTTAGGTGTCCAAGAGACCAAGTGGAAGAGCAGCAAGGCTCGCAGCATTGGTGCTGGGTTCAAACTGTTTTATCAGGGTGTGGATAGAAAGAGAAATGGAGTAGGGGGGGTCCTGAAGGAAGTGAGGAGTAGGTCTGACAAAGGCCAAAGAGGAGGTATAGGGTGAATGCTGTTGGAGAGGACATGGAAGTAGTTGGAGTGATGACATAGGGTGTATAGGAAAGAGTGGAGTGAAGGAGGATGATTTGTTGTGGCGACTTCTGAAAAGGGAAAAGCCGAAGGAAGAAGGAGAAATAAACATCATAAACAGGTCAAATAAGTTTAAGCATTTCTGGATGACACATTGTAAACAAATTAGCCAAAATTTCTTCTTGGAATTGACAATAAAATCAGGTTATAAATTCAACAAAACAAAAGAAACAAACAAACAACAAAATGGAAATAAGTAATAAACAAAATCCTTGACACTTGTAAAATGAAGGAAAAATTTATTCTGGTCAAAGAAACTCTTAACTAAACACAAATTGAAATGCTTGAGTTAAATTAATCAGTCTAAATGATTTTATCACATATTGAAAATGTTGTTTAGAGTTTAGGAGCTGTTTCCTTCTAAGAGCTACCTGAACTAGGTTATTTATGGGAAAACAACAATTCTAGTGGGTAAATGAAATGACTCTAAACATCTTGAGATTTCACACAGGTCCTATGAGTGCATAAGGAGAACAGAGATGAGTACATGGTGAGTTTAAGAAGTTGTGCTTTGTGAACAAAGGTGCATGTAGACGTTTTTGTGCAGTGCTAATGGTCTCTGTGATGTCTTGAAGTGTAGACATAGTCTTAATTGAATTGAATTAGAAGAATTTTGTTTAGGATACAGTGAAACAGCATAGTTATGAGATGGAAGAATTTGCAGATTTGGTATATAACAAGCAGTGGTTACATATAATCATGGTGCCTAAACCTTTACAAAGTCTAGATGGATAATGTAGACCTGAGAGTGGTCCTCACTGTGAGGTGGTGAGTCAAAATACATATTCTAAAAGATTGAAGACATTATTTTGAATGGAATATTTTATGCAGTAGGCATAAAGAATTGGATTGTGTAGTGTTTGATGAAAGTTTTCACTCTTATGTAATTGAGCGTTTAAAACATCTGTTGTGCAATCCAGGACACCAGAATGACTCTGTTGAAGGTAAACGCTGTGTTCCCAGATTAGAACTTGATAACAGCTGATTAATGTTGAATCAGACTTTTAATAATTGGATTGTTTATTTTTCCTTCTCAGCAGCCTGAGAAGACAGAGCTGTGGATTGGGGAAGGTGAGTCTGGCTAGGCCCACAGAACACATACAGGTAGTCTTCAGATACATACAACATCCATCTGAGTTTTGATCATGACCCTCTAGTGCTGGGTGCCGGATCGGATACCAGATGTGTTCAGGTGGACGCTGAAGTTGGGTCTGGGAAACTGACCAATGGGACGTTTCAAAGAAACTGTCAGTCGAGCACAACTGACACAACAACAAAGAAATTGTCAGCCAAGCAATATGACTTTTCACTATGGAAACAAAGCAAAGATCTATCAGTCCAACAACAAATTGAATTAACTGTACAGAGGGGGTCCTGGATTTTGTCAACAGCGGGAACATCCAGTCAAGTCTCGCTGTATGCTGAGCTATGAACTGCTGCACAGAGCTGAACTGGTCTCCAGACCCAAGGGAGACAAACTGAAGACAGAAAGGCTGAAAGAAAAGCTGGTGGTCCATCTGTCCAAGGTCACTAACATCAACTGCAGCCTGGCGGAGGTGTCAACCCCACATTTGGTCTGTGATGGTCATCCGAGCGCCTTGGTGTCGTGATCAAAACTGCAGTTGGCTTTGATAATAATCACTCACATAGGCTCATTTTAAGACAGGTGCCAAAACATGACACAGGAATACTACTGTGGGTGGGCTAGATGATTTGCCCTTTTCCAATTGCTCTGAGATGAAAATTGTTTTATTACCTCTAAACCTAATAGGACGATGAATAATACTCCCCACCCCTGAGCAAAATATTGACTTTATAACTTTTCGTTTATACAGGTCACAAAGTCTCATTCAAGAGAAACCTGTACCTGAGACCTGATTTGGATTGAGTTCACTAATGTTTTCTAAAGAAATAATAAATGATTGTCTTTGCCTTGAATGATCTCGTTTGGTGGGTCTGGTTTGATACAAGGGATGAAATTGATTTAATGGTTAACTCTTTGGAAAATTATATGAGAGCTTGGGTTATATTTGGCTATTTTTTTATAAAACCTGGATTGAATAACAGTAGGGGGAAGATTAAAACTACACCATATTTTATATTTCTGAAACTAATACTCAGACTGGGTGTTAGTAAATTGCAGCCGGTAATACTTCGGATTTGAAACAGAAAACTGTTTCAAAAAAGGGGAAGGTGAAGGCTGCTCTTAGTAGGAAACAGTTCATACAATGATTAGATCATTACAAAATATACAAAAATAACTTCTTAGGGTTTTATATTTAAATGAACAGCAAAAAGCCAGTAGTAAGTCTGAAGCATTTAAAGGATCATTTAGGATAATCACATTGACATTTGAAAAGTGGAATAAATCAGAAGCCTACAAAACGACATTGCACTTGTATATATCGGTTTAACAAAAGTATTTTTCTCTTTCTTTGTTGTAATGTGTACAGATTCCAGAAAAGGGGTACGCCCCTAGCATCAAAACACGGACTACTGAAGTGGATTTGAGCAAAGGTTAAGGAGAAATGTGGTGGTTCGGTGTTTTTAAACACAACTGACTTGACTTGACTGGACTGGACTCTTAATTAGATTAATTGGGCTAATAAAAGGTTTCATGAAAAAAGTATTTTAACCACATGTTTTACTGCTGAGGAACAGGCTCAGTGGTTATGAATTTTATGAATTTCTTCCTTGCTCCCCTCTCTCGCACGGACAGGTACCTGGAGGGAAGATTAAATTCCTCTTGTTTCTACAGTGTTATATGTCTGTCAGTTGCTTCCTTGCTTCTCTCTCTCGCACAGACAGGTATCTGGAGGGAAGATTAAATTCCTCTTGTTTCTACAGTGTTATATGTCAGTTGTTTAAAAACTTTTAAGGTTATATTGTACTTTGATGTTGTCGGCGCATGCGTTTAATGAAGTTCCTTCCACAGGCTCCAGGAGGAAGGAGGCCAGCCTAGGAAATTACTTATTGCAAGGTATTATTGTGTATTGTTGTTGTGTTATTATGTTTAACTTTGCTTATTGTAGGTAGATCCGTTGACTGCAAAGGCTTGAAAGGGTGGAGGACGGAACTAGAGTACACAGGTATCCCTGGAGAAGTCCAGTATGTACCTCATTTCAGTTTCAAATGTATAGATGAATGTAAGAATAGCATTTTATTTCAGTTTTACAAGTACTGTTTTATTATAACCATTATAGTGTAAGAGTACACACTAGCAGTAGCAATAAGGACCACCAGGGTGTCCAATAATTAAGAAACAGGTTTTACTCATTAGGAAGTAACCACAGTCAGGTTTTTCCAGGCCCACAAATGGGTCATGGATCCCACAGATAAAATAAT
>NW_023620412.1:0-6832 GCF_014905685.2 Nematolebias whitei
AAAAGAATGCTGGGTAATTTAGAAGACCCACCATCTGCTGAGTCACTAGTTGTCATGGTGATTCCCGCCTTTTATTAGGCAGCAGAAAGTGGAGGGGCATCACCCAGCAGCACTTCAGGCAGAACCACAGAGTAAAAAGTAAGCCTCAGACAAAGTCTGTGTGAAAACTAGAAATCGGATCAAAGAGCTTCTTGACCTGTGAGCAGCAGGAGGTTGTGATGGTACCACAGGTTCTGTTGAATGGTTCTACAGGGTTTGATGGAGGGGAAGTTATAAATAGTCTTCACTTCCTGTTTGGAAGCTCAGATACGATGGAAGTCAATGGTAGTTTGGGTGTGTGACCTCTGACCTCTGAGGGACACATCAGTCCTCCAGCAGAGACACTCTGGGGGGACGGAGACAGAAAGACTGAAGTTTGAGGAGAAACGGGAGAAGAAGGTAAAGATTGTTGTAATAAGAAGTGTTTGATGCATGTTCAACATTTTAAGAGAGAGTGAATGGTCCTTTGTCTCTGTGTCCCTGTGATGGACTGGAGACCTGTCCAGGGTGTCCCCTGCCTCTCGCACAGTGACTGCTGGACATGGACACCAGTGACCCCCCACGACCCAAAAAGAAAGAAGCGGGTAAAGATGATGGATGGATGGTCTCCATCATTTGGTGCTGTGCTCCCAGAGCTCACTGTTCCTGAGCATTTTTATCCAAACCTGCCGGAGGAATTACAATCCAGACTCATGACGGGAGAGATGGAGATTATGTAGAGGAGGAAGAAGGTTGGCATCTTAAACATGTCCCTACGTTGTCCGGTTTTTATCCCTTTGAGCTCCGTGTGAAACGTTCCGAGGAACATTTTGAGCCTAGAATCAGAGAGGAGGACGGTGTTTTTGTTGTGTTGGTCTGAACTCACTGAAGTGAGCTGCGAAGGAACTGCTGGAGGACAGAGGAGTGAGGACGATGCAGGAATCAGCAGCGATGACGGCAGCCTTCATCACAGCGTTGTTTACTTCCTGTACTGGAGCTGCTGAGCTCATACTGAGCCCGGGGGCGAAGGTGGCTGAGATAAACCCGCCCTGACACTCTCAGACTCCCACCATCACCAGCCCCACGTCAGGAACGCTTCAGGATGATGAAGGCTGAGATTAGCATCGTGTGCCGTGCACCTTTAAAGGAGAAACACGGTCCACTCTGCAGTCTGAGTTGTCTCTTTGTTTTACATGAATTCTCTTCCTGTGAGTCACTAAACTCCTGGCGGGGGTCGTGTTTTGCCTAAAAAATACACTCCAGGAACACGGCTGAGGTCACTGAAGGGTCTGATGTTCCTGCAGCATCCTGGTGTTTGAGGTGGAACAATCTTTGCCCAATCGGTAATTTCATTTGTTAGAGCTAGATTTTGTCGTGAACAGATCACAGCTCAGGAGCGTTTTCATAAATAAATCTTAGTAGATTAAGCATCTGATTTTGTATTATCTGAGACAGAAACTCAGGCAGTAAGGAGCTTATTTTAGGTTTTGAAGGCTTTAGATGAAGCTATGAGACCCGCTCATCTATCTACCCCTCATCAAGAAGACTATAAGATACCAAGACTCTTCTCCTTAGGGCAGTGACTCGTTCCAAACATGGAGTTGGTAGTCCACCCTTTTCCAGTTGGAGACCATGGTCTCAGACTTGGTGGTGTTATAAACCGCTCCACTGACTGCTGGAGGTCCTTGATGAGACTACATCGTCTGGAAAAAGCAACAATAAAATCCTCCCAAACTGTGACACTTGTTCTTTGTGGACACCTAGAACTGTCCGCATGTCAATGTTTACTTGCAAGCAATCCAAACTTGTGTTTCAGTTGTACGGAGACTAAGCGGCACTTAGTTGTAGCTTCAAAATGCTTTACTTGCAATGTTCCCCCCACAAGACAGCAAGCGAGATGTGGTTCAATGGTTGTAAGCCTTGTCTAAGCTAATAAAACGCACAGAAAGTGTTGGATAAACTCCCATGGACCCTCAAACACAAGGGTGTCCGATCCTGGTCCTCGAGGGCCACTGCCCTGCATGCTTTAGTTATTTCCTTACTCTGCAGCAGGTGTTCAAGTTCTGCAGAGTCTGTTAAGTGCTAGTTTATTTAAATAAGGTGAGTCAATGCAGATAAACATCTAAAACACGCACGAGTATGACCCTCAAGGACCAGGATTAGACCAATGATGGTCCAATGATCCTAGACCAATGCTCTAGGATCTTTGTGTGGTGCTGGTATTAGTTGGACAGATGGATGGATGAATGATAAATGGATGATGGATGAAGGATGGATGGATGATGATGAAGGACGATGGATGAAGGATATATAGATGATTGATGATAATGTATGAAGGATGGATGGTGGATGATGGATTGAATGTATTGATGGATGATGGCTGGATGATGATAGATTATGGATGGAAAAAGATGGATGAATAGATGATGGATGGTCTTTACACCTCAACATTTACTGTGTTCAGATTTTAGAAACCTCTGAATCAGACCCCCCCCCCCCATAGTTCAGTGAGGCTCGGTGGTTCAGAGGATTCATCAGCTGGTTGTTTCCCCTCCTCCAAACTGAATCAAATCTGTTTCTGTTGAGACTGAAATAATTCAAAGACAGATTACCTTCAGCTGAAACGAGGTGAACCTGCTGAGTTCATTCAGCGAGAGAAGCCAAATAAAACCAGCTCTGGCTGCAATCATCTTAATCTGAGGGAAAAATGCTTTAACAGGAAAAAGAACTGAACAGTCTCTGCTCTGACAGAGAGAAAACATAGAGCGGCCTAAAGTCTGTTTGCATTCTGCCATCATGTCTGCAGAGCCCAGCCCACATGCCAACAACACGCAGCGACGACATGGACAGACGGGCCGCCTCAGTAATGATGATCATTTACAGCCGAGCACACGTTGGTATACTGAGTGACCTCCAGGGACACTGACAGGAAGTTGTTGTGTGCTGACAGGAAGTGAGCTGATTTCAGATGGAGGGCAGCCGTTGGACTCTGGAGTCTCAGGGGTATCAGGGGTCTCTGGAGTCTCTGGCGTCTCAGTACTCTCTGGAATCTCTGGAATCTTTCGAGTCTCAAGAGTCTTTGGAATCTCAAGAATCTCTGGAGTCTCAGGAATCTCAAGAATCTCTGGAGTCTCAAGAGTCTAAAGAATCTCTGAAGTCTCAGGACTCTATGGAGTCTCTGGAGTTTCTAGAGTTTCAGGACTCTGGTTTTTAGAGTCTCAGGAGTCTCTTGAGCCTCTGGAGTCTCAGGAGTCTCTGGTGTCTCAGGACTCTGGAGTTTCTAGAGTCTCTGGACTCTCTGGAGTCTCAGGACTCTCAGGAGTTTCTGGTGATTCTGGAGTTTCTACAGTCTCAGGACTCTCTGGAGTTTCTGGAGTTTCAGGAGTTTCTAGAGTCTCAGGACTCTGGTTTCTAGAGTCTCAAGACTCCCAGGACTCTTTGGAGTCTCTGGAGTTTCTAGAGTCTCTGTACTCTTAGGACTCTATGGACTCTCTGGATTCTCTGGAGTTTCTGGTGACTCTGGAGTTTTTAGTCTCAGGACTCTCATGACTCTCTGGAGTCTCAGGAATCTCTGGAGTCTCTAGAGTCTCTGGATTCTAAGGAATCTATGGAGTCTCAGGACTCTGGAGTTTCTAGAGTCTCAGGACTTTCTGGAGTCTCAGGACTCTCTGGACTCTCATAACTTTCTGGACTGTCAGGACTCTGGAATTCCTGGAGTCTCTGGACTCTGGACCCTCAGGACTCTGTGAAGTTTCTAGAGTCTCAGGAGTGGTCCGGCTGTAAGGTTCCAGGTCCACGTCTTGGATATAAATAAGTGAGTTTCAGTCACAAACAGACATTTAAATTGAACTGGATCTGAAAAGACATCTCCACATTCCAGGAATTAAAAATGTTGCCTCTGTCTTTTTCTTTCAGCTCATTTTTATGTTTTTTTTTTTTTCACGGAAACAAAACAAAACAATATAAAACATTTAAAAATATTTTTTACTGTAAAGGTCTATGATGTTCAGTCTGGTCCTTCCAATACATTTGAACTTCTAAACAGTGGATAAAATGTTTAAAATAATCTGATGAACTGAAATCCTGAAGTTTTATTTTAGGAAACTGAGCCGCAGATGGTGACAGTTGGAATAAAGAACCTTAACCTTCGTAAACTTTCTTTTGACCAGAGAAGTGGCCAAACTCTTGACCTGGTCTAGTCATTTTAAACCATTTCAACAATCCCAGTCCTCCTCGGATTCTGATGTATTGACTGTTTTGAGTGTTTGAGAGTTAGATTTCATCATATTTCCAGTGTTTTATGTGTTAAACAGTAAAACCCCAACATTTTCGCCTCATTGTCGCCACCTGATGTGACCAGAAAACGCAGCGCCGCCTCCTTCCATGGAGGTGCGTCTTTAATCATCGTTGACCCAGCTTCTTCTCAGAAAGCCTCTGCTGTCATCAGTGAGAGCAGCGTCTCGACCCGAGGGGGGGAAGCAGCTGCCGAGGGGGTTGATTTTCCTGGAAATGTCTGCGTCACATTTCTGAGCTGCATCCTTCCATTACCTCGGCCTGTGGTTGCCATGTCGATGCTCCAAACTCTGCGTGAGTTTCATCAAATTAGTTTGGTCTCGGTTTCCAGCGCATCTGTCTCTGCAGGGTAAAGACTTGATGCACCTGCAGACAGGTCTCTGGTCCCCCCCCCCAGCTGAAATAATGGATCAAACATTATGTTAAAAGCCACACTGATCAATAGCTGCAGTATCAATAACAGGTTGGAAAATGGAGGCGATTTAGTCTGAGTGTTTTCTGTTTGTCTCCGTCCTCACTGATGTCTCAGAGCTCAGAGGTCTACAGTTGGCTGTGGACATGACGTTGGTCCAAAACAAGTTCTAGGTGCTACAAATGGGTCTTCACAGGGAATACTGAGTGTCTGAAGGTGTGTCAGGACCAGGAAGGACCTGTTACAGACCAGATGTTTATTATGACTCACTGGTTGGGGAAACAATTAAAGTTAGTTTGGTTTTCTCTGAAGTTACTTGAATTAAAGGACATTCCATGATGAACTTCTGCTTCTGTTGCTGCTTTTAGATAATTTTGGTACAACCTCTTAGTTTAAGAGACTTTACTGAGCAAACTGGTTGGTTATGATCAGGAGAAATTATCTTCATCTCCAAAACTACAAACATTTAATATTCAGATCCCTCAGAGATGGAGGACGTCAGAGTACCGCTGGTTAAGTTGAGGCAGGTCCTCACAGGCAGGTGCAACAGCTGCTTGTGGATCTAAAACATCCCGTTGGGGCGTTGCTCCGGTTTTTTCGAGAAGAAAGTTGATTTCCTGGACCTGTGGTCATAAGATTTGGATCAGGATCCAAAGAAACCAGACCCTGGATTGAACTTCCTACAGAGGGTGGTCAGGCTCAGCCTTACAGATAAGATGAGGAGCTCTGTTGTTCAGGAGAAGTTTGGAGTAGATCTGATCCTCCTAATTGGCAGGAGTCAGCTGAAAGGAATCTAACCAGGATGTGTTCTTCCTTTGGAAGAAGACATCCAGGAGACCCAGAAATCTCTGGAGGGATTATAAACCTGTCTGATCTGGGAACACCTAAAGGACCCCCAGGGGAAGCTGGAGGGGGTCTCTGTGTTCTGGGTTTCCCCCCTGGACCTGGTACCCCCATGAAATGATCACAGGTAGATGGAAGAAGATGGATGGACATCTTGTAGTAGAAAAACAAACATTCATCTGGTTTCATCCGACACTGTTAAATGTTGTTTAATCATGTCCACCTTCATCTTCATCTTCGTCAAATCCAGTAAATGTCCTCTCAGCCTCTTGACTTCAGTCACTTCTTCAAAACTTCAAGCCTTTCTTCCTGTTCACCTTGAAGCCCGTTTACTCCCACTGCGCTCCCACAGGTTCCCGTTATCATCCTACTCTTACCTGAAGTTTCTGACTCCAAACTTGCTTCAACGTTCACAGAGATTTCTCTTAATAGTTCGGTGACAGAAAGGCAGAGGAGGATGAATAAGTTGGAGAACGGCCCACGCTGGAGGAACAAATGAAGTTTATCGATCCCCGAGGGAAAAACGGGGTCGCAGCAGCCTCCGAAGGAAGGAGGAGTGGGCCGCAGAAGACGCTGTCAGAGGACGTTAATTAGAAAACAGGACATAGAAAACTCCTTTCTTTGTGGACACATCCACTCAGGAGGCTCCTACCAACCTGAGGACGAGTTCCACCTGAGGTTCTCTCTGGTTCACCTGTCAGGAGGTGATGCTCCGACCTTCTCCTGCAGCCTTCGTCCATCTGAAGAGACAGGGCAACGTCAAACATCCTCTGTGTCTTCAGAGACAGACCCACTGGCTAACAGGCTGAGCTAAAGGCCTCCAGAGAGTGGACATCAGCTTTCATGTCAGATACAAACTGAGATCATCTCACGATGAGATGTGTCCTTTACAAGTTTTAGACAAGACCTGAAAGACGTCATGCATGATAATGGCAGTTTGTGCTACGAGTGTGGCCTGAGTATGACTCTCAGCTAACAACCATGCGCTAAAACTTAGCTCAGTATCTGTACAATCAAATGTAATTTAACCATTTTTGAGTGTGGCTTCAGCTGTTTGTTTTTCCAGATTTTGACCTTAGGCTGCTGTTTTAGATATCTTAGCTTATATTTTGCTTGCTTCAGCTTTGCTTAGCTTGTTTTAGCTCATATTCTGCTTGTTTTAGCTCATATTCTGCTGGTTTTGGCTCATATTCTGCTGGTTTTAGCTCATGTTCTTTTTGTTTTAGCTCATGTTCTTCTTGTTTTAGCTCATGCTCTGCTTGTTTT
>NW_023620413.1:0-6831 GCF_014905685.2 Nematolebias whitei
TCATCTTTGTTCTTTTAAATTCCCGTGTCCTGGATGACTGAATCTACAGCAACAGATGATCCTAACATTGGTGTCAGACCGTATCAATGCTAACGTGATGGATCGATACTTGAGTTTGTTTCTACCTTCAGTACGTCGCTCCTGCTCCTTTAATACAACAATGTGCAGAGGAGCCGTCAAGAGGCCAGAATAAATATAAACACTGAACCAACAAAGTATGTCCGATAGTAATTTAATCAGTTCTGATACACAACAACTTCAGAATCACACGCGCTAACATGTGTAGCATCCGTGTCTACTTCCTGAAACACAGCGCGCTGTGCATGACGTCACATCTTCTTCTGCGCCTGCAGGTGGCCTTAGAACTGTAAACAGCTCACACTGGAGTCTGACGGCGGTTGCATTCATGTGCTCATGTGAACGACCAACGATCAGACGCGATCATTAAGACCTGCAGTGTGAAACGCTTTGTGATGTTTTGGAAACAACTTGGTGTATTGTTTTCACCTTGTGGTCAAAACAAGATTATCCAAACTAGAAATGTTTTAACAATTCAGTTTTATATACTCAAGCTTTTAGTTGAACATTTGAAATGTGCTGCTGATTATCCATGCTGCTGATCTCATGCTGCTGATTACGTCATGCTGCTGTGTTCATTCGTACTCATCTGCTCACACAGACTCATGTTCGTGCTGCTGCTGTTCGGCATATTGTTTTTGTACTACTAGTGTTTAGCGTATTTCTGAGTTTATATCTTAGATCCTTAGTTACTGTTCCTTTTTACAAGTTATAGTTTTGCTATTACTGGATGTAACTGGGACCCTGTGTACACAATTTTGTTCCACCTCATGTACCACATGTGATGCAAATGATAATAAAATCTACTTGGACTTAAACTGGAACTTGAAATCCTTAGTTTTTTCCCGTTTACATAAAAAAGGCAGTAAGTTAATAATTTAATAAATTAACATTTATTTTAGTAAACGTTTACATGGATTACACACTAAATGCATTTTATATACATTACGCAATAGAAATGCAAATGTAGCCTTTCAAGGAAAAACCTCCAGGCCTTTTCAAACATTAATAACATCCTGCTTTCCATGTGGATTGTAAACAGTCTGGTTATTCTTTATTACACCCCATGATGATTTTTATATTTTTTTAACTTGATGTAAATTCACATTGACTCATTCACACTGCTGTTACTGTAGTTATTCAATTCAATTCAATTCAATTCAAAATACTTTATTAATCCCAAAGGGAAATTAATTGTTAGAAGCAACTTGGTGTATTACTTTAACCTTGTGGTCAAAACAAGCCGGGGCAGCAGCTTGAGCAGGGAGGTCCAGACATCTCTTTTCACAGCCACCTCTTCCAACTCTTCTGGGAGGACTCCAAGGTGTTCCCAGGCCAACCAAGAGACAAAGTCTCTCCAGCGTGTCCTGGGTCTTCCTCCCAGTCGAACATACCTGAAGCACCTCCCTAGGGAGGATGCACGGAGCATCCTTACCAGATGCCTGAACCACCTCAACTGGCTCCTCTCGATGTGGAGGAGCAGCGGTTCTACTCCGAGTCTCTCCTGGATAACTGAACTTCTCACCCTCTCTCTAAGGGAGAGTCCAGCTACCCTTCAGCAGAGGAAACTCATTTCAACCGCCTGTATCCACGATCTCATTCTTTTGGTCGCTACCCAGAGCTCGTGACCATAGGTGAGGGTAGGAACATAGACCGACCAGTAAACAGACAGCTTTGCCTTATATCTCTCTTCACTACAACGGACCGGCACAGAGTCCACAATACTGCAAACATTGCACCAATCCATGTGTCAATCGCACGCTCCAGTCTTCCCTCACTCGTGAACTTGAACATCTTGAACTCCTCCACTTGAGGCAGAACCTCACCCTCGACCTGAAGAGAGCAGTCGGCTCACAAAATGGATGAACATTTTTGATGGAAGTCATCTTGGATTTTGACGTAGTATTCCAATTTTTGAAAGGAGCCAACGGTTCGTAAGTTTCGATGTAGCCACACACTAAAATGGAAGAAAGCATTTTACTTATTTTTGAAGTTATCATGCTCACATGCACAGACGGACTGTCTGTACACTGTCGTTATCACTAAACTAAAGTATAATTTTAACTTCCCCTAAACATAAAACTAGTCAACACTTGTAATGCACAGTGCACATTAAATTCATGTAATGCAACAGACATTCACCTAGTGTGACATTACATAATACATCTATTTGTCAGATAAAGCATTTTAACCTCTGTCTGCTCTTTCTGATGTGTGAGGTGAGCGGGCGTCGAGCATCCTGTGAAACTCTAGATTGCTGTCGATTTACACCTTCCAAATGTCAGAGCCTGTTGGACATCCTTTTCCTTTTAAGCTCCACGGTGCTCTGGGGATCTGATGAGCCAGAGCGCAGAGCGGCCAGCACTTTAGAGAGATGTCTTCAACTTTTCCGTGTAAACAAGCAGAGGAGCAAATGGGCACTCTTCAGAAAAGAGCAAATCCCTCATGCCCACAGAAATTCACAGCTCTCGCTCCGTGTCTATTTATGAGCGTCGGTGGCTGCGTGCAAGGCCGTCCGACAGCCAAACATTGGAACATCCTAACGTATAGCAGCGGCTGCAGGCGGAGACAAGCCGGCTGTCTGTTTACCCTTGAGGTTTACAGCTGCTTAACAATGACAGGCAGCCTGGAAACGTCCACTCTGTCACGTTTATTCTCGCCTTTCCCACCTTTTTAAACCAATAAATGGGAAAACGAGAACACATTTTTACCACTTGTTATTAGCACTAAATATGTTTTACTGTCAAATAACTAGAACGTGAATGATGAAATTCAGTTGCAGCAGCATATGAAAGATTACTGCTGGAGAATAGGAGTTGCAAATTGTCTGTAATATTCAGAGAAACACGATTAATAAAGAAAAATAAGTAAAGTTTGCTTTGAAAATGGTGGAAGCGTCAGGAACTAATCAATCCTGTCAGTTACTTTCTTGAAAGCGGATGTGGACGTGATCGTGGTGCTAAAATCTCGGACCATCGGGTGAGAATCTAGTTTTGCTGGCTTATCTGTGGTCTGTCATTTCATCTATCGAAGATATTTTTCAGACCTCTGCAAATGAGCGTATTGATTTCATTGTTGTCAAGCCGAGGAAGGTTGTAGGGAGGCTGCACATCAATCACTTTGAAAATAGATCAAATAAAGAAACCGTTTTTTCTCTCCCCCTTTTTTTTTTAACAAAACATCAACAGCATCGTCTGAATAGACCCAGAAAAACAGTTCTTTGTTATTCTGCTGACCTTTAATATGATTGTTCAGCCCTGTTCACAAAGGGCAAAAACAACAAGCAGTAAATCACATGTCAGTCATTATTTCAAACATGGAGTATTAAACCTGGAAAGGTTTGCAAATACTTTTTTTTTCTTTGCTTATGCAGTATATTTAGATTTTTAACCCAACAATATAAAAAAATCCATTATTTTTTTCATTTTTGTGCCTTTTCCTCAGCTTCTCCAGTCTGGATTCAGTCCAGTGAACCATTTTTTTTTAAGGATGTAATAAACATATTCAGACAGCTAAGCTTCAGATTGATAGCTTCACCACACAATCTCCAGTTGGTTCAATAAATGTGAATATTCTTTTAACATACCAGCTACAAGGATTGCCAGAGCGATGTTGCAGTAGTTTTAAAGTTTGTTTAGCGCAAGAGGCAGCAAATTAACAACGTTGGTGAATTTATTATGCACATAAGATTCACAATTTTTACTCGGGGGATTTTTAGATTGATCTTTTTAGATGAAGTAAAAATGTCCTAAAACATCACGTCTTTAGAGAAAGCCTGAGGAGTACATGGCTCTAACAAGGTGATGTGAACAGACAGTTGACTCAGGTATTTCACAGAACAATGAGTGTGAGCGGCTACACAGCAAATGTGCTCATTGTTCTCACAAGGTAATGTGCTGGCAGAGCAGCACTCACCGGGCGGGGTAACGACACCCCCTGAACACAAGGTGAGGAAGGAGCAGCTGACGTCTTACAGCTCTTTCCTTATTCGATTACAGATTTGTACAACTAATTCCTTCAGTCAGATTTTACACTAAACTTATGCAACAAGAAACTAAGGCCCTGTTTACATGACAACGATCCAATGAAAACAGATTTTTTCCCCCATTTCCTTTAACACATTTATATGAAAACGTTTTAATTACAATCTCTGTTTACACAGCAACGACAGATGTGGAAAAGGTGTAATTCCCTCGCCACGCCACTAGTTGGTGCTATGTTCTTGGAAACTTGAAACTCTAAGTGCACATGTGAAAAAAAAACATTCTAAACGGTTCTGTTTCTCTCATGAGAAAACTGGCACAATAAAAGTCCAGGTGATGTCCAAACCGAAAGCAGTCCGGTTATAGATTTATGAGTCAGAAGCACCAACAATACTCTGGTGTCAGCCACTGTCAATAGTTTCTCCTTCTATGGATTGTAGGAAGCTGTTATGTTTTGCGTCATTCTGCGCACAAGTCAGGGATTCCCTGACAGAAAATATCTATTTTTTTTCTGTTTACACGACAATAGACACCCAAACGTTTTTGAACCATTGCACTCTGGAACCCGTTCTCAAATTGTGACGTTGTCAGAAAAAAACTTTTGCTATTTTCGTGGAAATGAACAGTACAAACGCAACAAAACTCTTACGTTTTCACCAGAAATAGTTTTTGTGTAAGCAGGGCCTGAATCTCTCTCTCCTGTCTTCATGTTTGTTAGACTTTGGTAAAATCTGCCTCTTGGTCAAATACAACAGACATCTGAGGTGCCAGCTTATCTCTGTGACATCTGTATCACATCTGTCTAGAGTTCATGCACACTGAGACCTGTTACAATGCTATTTTGAGGAGTTTTCTCCCTCCAATCCCATACTTAATCAGATCATACACATTTTACTTGGAAATGTTTTATTTATCCATTTTTATATGAACGTTTTAATATATTGTACAGTCAGTAAAGTTTTTCTACCAGTAGTCATTAAGGCCTTCTAAATCAGTCAAATGAAGCTTCCTAAAACCAGCACATTTCTTACAGGGAAGGTGCGGTAATTTTTTAAATAGTTCTTCATAAATGTTAGTAATAACAAATGTCTTACCTGTTTTAGATACACTTTGAACTAAGTTATAGAACCAGAATGAGATGGTTTGGACATGTCCATAGGAGGGACAATGGGTATATTGGTAGGATGCTAGAAATGCAGCTGCCAGGAAAAAGACAAAGAGGAGATACGTGGATGCAGTTAGAGAGGACATGGATGCAGTTAGAGAGGACATGGAGGTAGTTGGAGTGAGGACAGAGGATGCAGAGGACAGAGTGAGATGGAGGAGGATGACTCACTGTGGCAACACCTAAAGAGGGAAATGCTGAATGAAGACGATAGCACTTTGAACAGCCTCATTCAGGAGAAATAGAGTTTAAGGCTGATAGAACTGATGAGCTAATACCCAAAGTTATTTGACGCCATCTTAAAACAGATTTGAGCTCAAAACTTTTATAGCAGTTATGTTGCTCAGGGGGCAGCACGGTGGCGCAACCGGTAGAGCTGCTGCCTCTCAGCGAGCAGGTCCCTGGTTCAAACCCCGGTCCAGGGGCCTTTCTGGGTGGAGTTTGCATGTTCTCTCCGTGCATGCGTGGGTTTTCTCCGGGTACTCTGGTTTCCTCCCACAGTCCAAAAACATGTATGTTAGGCTGATTGGTAACTCTAAATTGTCCCTAGGTGTGAGTGAGAGAGTGAATGGTTGTTTGTCTCGTTTGTCTCTATGTGGCCCTGTGATGGACTTGCGACCCGTCCAGGGTGTACCCCGCCCCTCGCACAGTGATTGCTGGACATGGGCACCAGCGACCCCCGTGACCCAAAATGGAATAAGCGGGTAAAGAAAATGGATGGATGGATGGATGTTTCGCTCATCATCCAAAGGACTTCATCAGCCCAAGGAGCTACAACAAACTCAATGCCACAAGCAGCACACCCACATAGTGGGCCAACTAATTTGCTGTGATAAGATGGTTTCTGGGGTCTGCCCTCTCCCTCGTCGACTCCTCTGAGGCAGCCAAATCCAGAATGCTTCAAAACTTCCAGAATTGAGATGTTTTGTAAATTAAGTGTTTACCTAATGTAAGCATAAAAAAGTAAATAGTATTGGTCCAAGCTCTGAACCCTGTTGAACTCCATGACTCACTCTGGCATCTGAAGAAGATTCATAATTAACATGAAAAAAAAAAAAAAAATTATATATATATATATATATATATATATATATATATATATATATATATATATATATATATATACTAGAGCATTAACAGAGTACTCGAGTAATCTACACATCGATTGCTAGGACATCTATCGAGGTTCAAAATATTACGTCGAGTATCCGTAGTGATGTCATATTATGTGACCACCGTATGACCGTAGGGGGCGGTGTTGCACTGTTGCAGGTCACATGGTATGGTGTAACACCGAGTCCAATCCACAGAACCACTTTTGGTTTAAGTTTCGTTTTTGACGCCCACGTTTCTTCACGTTTGCAGTTTAATAATAATAACTAATAGTTTAGTTTTTCCTGTGACTTATTTGCAGTATGATAAATGGTAGGAGCATAATATACGCTCCCAATGTTTTGTCGGTCTTTTTTTTTGTAAATAATTACCTTTTTTTGCGGTTTTATTTATTTTTGTATCTTAAGATCTATGACATCATCAAATACTCTAGTTCTACTCGGGTTTTATTATGTTAATGTCGAGTTTAAAAATTATATACTCGTTCAACCC
>NW_023620414.1:0-6828 GCF_014905685.2 Nematolebias whitei
TGATGTTCAATGTTTTATGTTATGAGTGCTTAGTGTATATTTAGTTGATGTTTTTCTTAGTTCATATCTTAGATGTTATTACTGTTTTTCTTATACATTTTATTGTTGGATGTAACTGGGACCCTGTGTACATAATTTCGCTCCACCACATGTACCACATGAGGTGCGAATGACAATAAAGAAACTCTGACTCTGACTCTGACTCTGATAATCAGATTACTGAACTGGTGAAATTTATCTCGATAAACCTTGTGTACCAATTCATATGTCCTAAGCACAGCTACTTTGACTTCATCATAGTCCAAACTATGATCAGGTGAGAGTGAGGTATCGGTCTCCTGACTCTAAAAAAGGATTTGACCAAACTTGTTATCAAATTTCGTAAAGCTTTTTATTAAATTATAAAAGGGGCGGCATGGTGGCACAGCTAGTAGAGCTGCTACCTCTCAGCGAGAAGATTGCTGGATAGAAATCAAGCCAAAGGGTCATTCAGGGTGAAGTTTGTATGTTCTCTCCATGCATGCATAGGTTTTCTCCGTGTACTGTACTCCAGTTTCCTCCCATAGACCAAAAACATGCATATTAGACTGATTGGTAACTCTAAATTGTCCCTAGGTGTGAATGAGAGAGTGAATGGTTGTCTCATTTGTCTCTATGTGGCCCTGTGATGTACTGGAGACCTGTCCAGGGTGTCCCCCACCTCTCACACAGTAACTGCTGGACTTGGAAACCAGTGACACCCATGACCCGAAAAGGAAGAAGCAGGTAAAGATAATGGATGGATGGATGGATGTAATTCAAACACTGAAAACTTAGGTACTGTAGACACTGCAGCATTGCTGTTAAAGGAAAAGTCAAAATGCCTTAAATTATTAATCAAAACAAATGAAATGCTTACGTCTTTTACTTCAGATGTGAACTGCAGACTCTTCCTTTTATTGAGGCAGAAAGAGGAACAGTGCATGGTCCCATGAGTTACACTTTGACACGAGCTACTCATTAACCACAACAAGACAAGGTTACCACTTCAATCAGGATATTAGGACAGGAAATGAAATGGACAAAGTAGGTACATCAAGGGAATAAAACCTGACAAGGAGAGGAGAGGATGAAAGTAGGAAGAAGGGAGAATTGATGACTATTGTCTGGCTTTGAGCCCAGATGCAGTGTTGTGTCCCTAATTCTTACTCAACTGCAAATGTTCCAATGCATGAAACTGTGCATATACAGTATTTGCTTTGTCCACCTGTCCACAGCTCTGTCCATCTCTGTCCACAGCAATAATGTCTTTACGTGTGTTATAAATTGGAGAGTGTTGTATAGAACACCATCTTTGTCGTAATATTGTCTTGGCTCACCGAGGTCACTGTTTCTATCTTCAGCTGCTACATTACTAATGCCTAACCTAGGGCCTACCCTATGTTTTTCTTCCATTTCCTTACTTTTACAGGAATTGGATATGCACATTATTTTAATTCCTATTCTTATTTATTTATTTATTTACAATAAAGCTGTCTTACTAAAGATTACTTAAGTACAAGCTTGAACGTTAGCTCAAAAAAGGTGAAAAATAATTTTGTAGGCAAATAATACAAACCTTATCAAGAGAAGAATTAAAATTTATTGTTTGACTGAGGCAATTTTATCTAATTATGACCCCAATTCAAATATTTTCTCAATGCTGTTGTTACTTTCAGCTGCTCCCTTCTGCAGGGCTAACCCATGGAGCATACTAACACGTGATTTAGCGATTGTTTTAAACTCGATGCCATTCCTGATACAAACCCCCAGCCTCAATATTACAAAACCACAATACTGGACACCAAGCTCCCGTAATCTTCTCACCATTACAATATGGTGTGGAATCTAATAGTGTAAATTACAGGTATGTAATTAAATAAATAAACGTGTCAATAAACGTAATAGTGAGTGTTACATTTAGTCAAAACATGTAGCACATCATTTTCTGACAGCCCTAAGAGTTTATGGATTTTAAACCTAATCATTTTGGTAATTTATAAATATATGGATTCTTTAATGTGGTTCAGTTTAAGAATACCCAAACAGACCATTTTTTGTTCCTGCGATTCACTCATTTTGACACCAAACTATCATAGAATATGTGATACATTTTATTTCAATTGTTGCTGTCTTTATACTATAATCTCCTCACCCTGTGAAAACTCTGATTAAAGCATTTTAGCCTGTTCTATTTTTAACTCAAACTGGAACTTTTTACAGCAGCATTTGTTTTTTGTTCTTCTTCCCAACAACCCTGTGTGGGTTTTTTTTTACATTTAAAAAGTATACTGAAAATATTTTAAAAAATTAAAAATGTGCAATATCCAAATACTTTTTCTGATATTCTTGATAACTTTGAAAACCTTGAGGTTATTTTAGCACAAAAAACATTGTTAAACAAACTTCTGGTTATCGAAATATATTATCTTAAATTTAGTACATGAATTATTATCACTTACTCAGCTTCAACTTGTCTTCAGATCAAGTTTAGGAAATTGTTATCATGAAGCCTTCTTCCTGTCTTCGGTGTCATAGCCTCTGAAATGTTTTTTTTTAGCAATTTGAACCAGTGGTGGAAAACACATTACCAGGATTTCTACCTCAGTTGTTGTGTTGTTTGTTTATAGATGAGCAACCTTTGCTCAAAAAGCCTCAGCTGGATACCTTAACATACTAACATTTTAGAGCAGTAAGATCCAAAAACATTTTTAATGACTTTTCAAAGTTAATTTTGGGAAGTGTTGCGTGTTTGCATTTAGTCTTACTTTTAATTCACAGATTATTCTTTGGGCATATTTGTTGGTTTTAAAACACTTACTAGTCCCCAAACTTTTTAAGTAATAATCTTTTGGTGACCACACTGTTCTTGGGTTTTTAGACATAACAGTCATTTAACACTCTTGAACGATTTTCTATTTCTCACTGACATTATGGTCAGTGCTTTATGGTCATATTTACTGACAAACGCTTGTGTGAGCCTGAATGACTATACAATCTCCAGATTCTCCCTTTTTAGGGGTATTACAAGCTTAACAATTAAATGCTTACAAAACAATTATTTATAAAGACTATAATAGAAGAAAGGGCATCCGAGATAAAGCAGTTTTTTTTAAATTACATGCGAGGTCATCTAAGCAAAAACACCCCAGGTTGGGCAAGGCCTGGGTTAACAACAACTATCACAGTTGTTGTTGACAACCAGGGTGTGTAGCTAATTAGAGAGATGGGTATGAAGGTAAATGATGTGTCATCTGGACAAAGAATAGATGATAAGGAAACCTGGTGGTGGAATAGGAAAATATTCAAAGAAAGAGGTTAGCCAAAAATAAATAAGGCATTGCGAGGACTGAAGAGAGGAGACAGGAATTTAAGGAGATGCAATGTAGCGCAAAGAAGAAGGAAGCTAAAGCAAAACAGAAGGTGTATGATGAGTTGTATAGGAGGCTGGACACTAAAAAGGGTGAGAAGGGTTTGTACTGATTGGAGAGACAGACGGGTCATGCTGGAAAAGATGCGCAGCAGACTAGACTTGTTAAAGATGGGAATGGTAATGTTCTTACAAGTGAGGAGAGTGAGATGGGAAGATGGAAGGAGTACTTTGAGGAGCTAATGAATGAAGAGAATGAAAGGAAAAAAAGAGTAGAGGTCATAGAAACTGTGGATATGAAAATGGGAAAGATTAGTGAGGGTGAAATTTAGAAAGCCCTGATATGGTATAAATAAGTTGAAGGTGGAAGGACCTGATGATGTACTAGTGGAGGTTTGAAAATATCTGGGAGATATGACAGTGAGGTTTTTGACTCAAATATTCAATGGTATATTTGAGGATGATAGAGCTTCTGCCTCTCAGCGAGCAGGTCCTTGGTTCAAACCCCGGTCCAGGGGCCATTCTGGGTGGAGTTTGCATGTTCTCTCCGTGCATGCGTGGGTTTTCTCCGGGTACTCCGGTTTCCTCCCACAGACCAAAAACATGCATGTTAGGCTTATTGGTAACTCTAAATTGTCCCTAGGTGTGAGTGAGAGAGTGAATGGTTGTTTGTCTCGTTTGTTTCTATGTGGCCCTGTGATGGACTTGCGACCCGTCCAGGGTGTACCCTGCCCCTCGCACAGTGATAGCTGGACATGGGCACCAGCGACCCCCGTGACCCAAAATGGAATAAGCGGGTAAAAGATAATGGATGGACGGATATTTGAGGATGAGAAAATGCCTGAGGAATAAAGAAGAAGTGTGCTGGTGCTCATTTTTAAGAGTGATGTACAGATTTGCAGCAGCTACAGGGGAATTGAGTTAACGAGTCACACAATGAAGGTCTGAGAGAGAGGCTCTGAGCCCCTTCTTGTTTGCTCTGGTGATGGACCGACCAACATATGAGGTCAGGCAGGAAGCCCTGTGGACTATGATATTTGTAGATGACATTGTGTTGTGTGGTAAGAACAGGGAGCAGGTGGAAGAGAACTTAGAGAGGTGGAGGTATGCACTTAAAAGAAGAGGAATAAAAGTAAAATAAAAGCCATAGTAAGACAGAATGTGTTTGTGAATGAAATATTATATATTTTGAAATATATATAGATTTTTTTGTTGTTGTGTAAGATAAATGTGTTACAGTTAATGATAAGTAAAGTTGTTTTGTTCAAAAACAATGTCTGATTGGTGATGTATTTCTGCCCTGGGGTGCAAAAATCTTTACCCATAGACTCTCATTAAAAGTTGGACATGTGCATTAACTCCTCTTCAATACAAGACATTATATATATATATATATACTGTATATTTATTTATTTATAGCCCCCCCCCCCTCCCCGGAGAAACCACCAACCGCTGCTCGAGGTCAGACTGAGATGGTTTGGACATGTCCAGAGGAGAGACAGTGGGTATATTGGTAGAAGGATGTTAGAAATGCAGCTGCCAGGAAAAAGACAAAGAGAAGATATATGGATGCAGTTAGAGAGGACATGGAGGTAGTTGGAGGGAAGACAGAGGATGCAGAGGACAGAGCTGTGGCGACCCCTGAAGAGGGAAAACTCAAAAGCAGAAGAACAATAGCAGATTGCCTTGTTGGATCCATGTTTATTTGGTTTATATATTACCCACTGACATGAAAGATGTGTGTGTGCGTGTAAAATATTTAATTAAAA
The DNA here is from genome assembly GCF_014905685.2 of Nematolebias whitei. Taxonomy (NCBI): domain Eukaryota; kingdom Metazoa; phylum Chordata; class Actinopteri; order Cyprinodontiformes; family Rivulidae; genus Nematolebias; species Nematolebias whitei. Next base: position 5,158 of record NW_023620414.1, read on the forward strand.
CTGAACAGGTTATTTTAGGAAAACATCTACAATTGATTACTTTGGGAGTCAATCCAACTTAAGATTTCAACCAGTCAATGTTAGAACACAAACATGTATATAGCTTAAACAATTTTTCAGATATTAAGCTAAACTATGATGTGGTATTAGTCAAGAATCATCCTCATCACATTACCCAAGAACTAACAGACCATATTTGTGTAAACTTTTGTGTACACATCAGCCTGTGCTAACCATTCCTTTAAGGAATTTTCATTTCAATAGCATAGCACAATATGAAAGATCACAACAGCACAACAAAGAGGGAGAGCTAGAGGCAAGGACTTCTAGGACAAATCAGTCTGCTTATTGCTCATTACATTCACTGAAGAGAACAGACTGTGGGGAAAGTCAAATCATAACAGATACAGGAGGCAGTAAGTAACATCAACTTTATAATGTAGTTTTGTTTTTTTAAGTGAATTGTACATACTGAAGTAGAAAACAATGTTTTACCCTATGGGTTTTACTCTAATGCATAAACATAACCATGTTAAGCATTCATTTTTATTTGAGTTGATGACTGGTGGAAATTTGTTGTTCTGACCTTTAACATTGATCAATGGATAAAATATGTCTCAATATTAAAAAAAGTATTAATTAACTTTCAATGCATTACCACCTTCTTTAAAAAAAAACATATACACTAATGATTGCCTGTAATAAAGAGTTGCTGGTAGCCCCATCAGTGGTACCACTTACTATTCTTTCTATATTCAACTGTGATTTTTGTTGTCTGTATTTTGCAATGTTGCTTGAGTTGTTTTAATTTTTGCCTGCATTTTTAAAAAGCCTGTTCTTTTTAATCCATTGCATACAGGTTCCAGTCTAGGCTTCACTTTTGGTCCACTTGTATTTGCATTGTTCTGCTCGATAAAATGCAAGCAAATGTTTTTCATTGTAAGAAATGTTGTTTAGAAAGAACATCCATGTTTAAATGGAGCATGTATTGGTAAGCTTGACTAATAAATATATGCTTGCAACCAGATCAAAATCATCTTGTGATATCACTCATAGGATCCTATTGTGTTAAATTAAAAATCCTTATTTGAAGTAGGAGCTAAAACAATTTCCATTTAAACATAGCAGGGAAGCTACAGCTTTCTTGCTGACTGCTGTGATAAACCTATTAAAACAACTTTGTAGAAGATAGCATGCTCTAACACAGTAATCTGTTGTATGTGACTGGAAATATAAATATCAAATTTAAAATGTGAGTTATAATTTTACTGCATTGCACCAGGTGTCACAGATCAATATGAATGAAAAAACTATATTTTCATTTGGATAAGGCACAATAGATTTGCTCTCATTGTCATGGTTTCAGGAGGTTTTGGACCCAGAATGCAGACAGGTCATGAATAGCTTGAAAATAAACCTATTTTAATATAAAACGAAAGCAAAATGCTGTTGTGGCAGCAAGAACTACTTACAAAAATAACAATCAGCTCAAGAAAGCATGAAGAGACACAAAGAATAACATCAAGAACTTGAGGAGAAATATAACGTGGCTTGAAGTCAACAATGCTTTGCTGGTGTGTGTGTGTATGTGTATATATATATATATATAGATATTTGGCTTCGATTTAATGTATAATTGGTTTATATTCAATCTATTCATGACCTGTCTGC
>NW_023620415.1:0-6828 GCF_014905685.2 Nematolebias whitei
GACGCCTCAGCCGTTTTGAACACGACGTGGTATTCTAACCACAACAAATGGTGACACCCGACGTGCGGCGGGGAGGCGATGCGGCCTAGACTGAATTGGATCGAGGTGGCTTGCGGTGCACACACAGAGAGAGGAACTGGGCCCATTACTTTCAGGTAAGCTGGTTAACTGTTTGGACCTTAAGGTCCGGAGTTTCTGGCTATTCGGCCTTAAACCAAATTGAAACTAAATTCAAATTCCTCTGTTGGTGTGCATGCGGCCATCTCCTGAAAATAAAGATGGTTTTATTTAAGCTAACTTCCGGTGATTCGTGTTAATTCTGACGAGGTGGGTTACGATATTCAGACAGTTTAAGCGCCGAACGCTTTCTTTGACGTTTAGGTAGTGTTTAGTTAGTTTCACAAGTTTCACTTGTGGCCGGAGGAAGGCGAGACGGCCTGCCGGGAGTTCACGTCGGACGTGAGCGACACGTTTTCCCTCTTTTCAGCGGTAGTGGCGCACAAAACGGTCCTCTGACGAGGGGGCCGGAGACCGGGTCGGGGACCCGCAGCTACGTCCGCGTCTGCGTTGTGGGTGTTGACTGTCCACTAAAGAGACGCCATTCATAATTTAGTTCGAGGGGGAACGTGAATAGTCGGGGACTTAGTTAGTTTTACCAAATTTCATGTGATCAGGGATCGCATTAGTTTTAGGACGTTGTAATAACTTTTGTTTGCGCCGTGTTTTGTATGTCGTGTGAAGGCTTGAAGGCCGAGGGAAGCGAAGGGAGACGTAACAATAGAGAGAAGGAAAAAGAGGGGGAGTGAGCTGTGTGTGGGCGGAAGCTCAGGGTTGCTTTTCTCTTTTTTCTGTGTGTCGGAGAAAGTCTGCTTGGAGCCTGTGTGTGTGGTAAAGCACTCGTGAGGGGGAAGGGAGCGTTTCTTTGTTCCACACACGAGGTGAAGGTTTACGCGTGTTTTGTTTTGTCTTCGTTTCTGCGTCAGAGGTGTCTTGTGTGATCGGTGCTTCCGTATCCTGACCGGAAGGGGGCGCTGCTGTGAGGCAAGGACGGGTCTGGCTGCTGGGTTGTTCCGTACCAGACTTGTGTTTGTTTCATTACGGCTGCAGCCAGGGGTGAATGACAATAACATATTTGAATGCCTGGGTGTGTGAATGTTGTTATTAGGTGTGGAACTCATGAAGGTGGTGCAGGTGAAGCCTGTGGAAAATCTATAGGATCATATCAGAGGCAAATTGCATGACTTTTAGGGAGTATCAAAATGAACAGGAGGTAATTAGTTTGAGATCAGGGGGCCACTAGCACAAACAAGCGGAAATGAGCTTTATGTACCAAAATTAAGGGGGTAGAGCTTGATTTTTAATGATTTAGGCTGTACAAGTTGGAATAATTTAAAAATATAGCTGATTGGCGTGTCACAGCTAAATGGTATCTGATATGGGAACAGGGATAGCTGAAGATCTTTCAAATATTTACTGATAGCCGTCGGAGGCCAGACAGAAACGGAGATGGGAGCAGACACAAGGTTAAACGAAACAATTTTCTGTAAGATAGGAAGGAGGCAGTGAACTCTGAAACAGAGAATGGTTTGAATCTCAAGGTGAGAGGGGACATCACGTGTACGAGCTGTAATTAACCAGGAGATGGAGTCAGAGTGAGTCAGCTGGAGAAGGTTGAATCATCTTGGAGTCAGCTTTGACAGTAGAGGGTTGAGATGTCAAAACGAACGAGTGGAAGAGAAATATTGTAGAGGTGGTCTTAGTGGTCCTGAACAAATTAGATTTACTTTCTTCTTGGAATTGACAATAAACTCATGTTTTAAACTCAACTGCGACACAACAGATTAAAATGAGTAAGGAACAAAATCCTTGACACTTGTAAAAGATAGAATTTTATTCTGGTCAAACAATACCTTGCCGGACTCAAATTGGAAAAGTTAAATACGTTAGGAAACTAAACTCAAATTGAAAAAATAGATTAAATTATACAGCCATAACTAAACTCAAATTGTAAATACTTGGGTTAAATAAATCAATCTTAATTGTACTCGAATTGAAAAACTTCAGTTTAAGAAATCAGTCCACATGAGTTGATCACGGATTGGAAATGTTTAGCATTTAGGAGCTGTTTCCTTGTGAGAGCTGCAGGGACTGGGTTATTTAGGGGACGACAATTCTAGTGGGTCCATGAATTTAACTTTATTGTTTGAGACTTCACACAGGTCCTGGGAGTGCAGAAGGACAACAGAGAGGTGTACATGGTGAGTTTAAGAAGTTGTACTTTGTGGACAAAGGGCATGTACACGTTTTTGTGCAGTGATAATGGACTCTGTGATGTCTTGAAGGGTATACATAGTCTTAATTGATTTGTATTAAAAGTATCTTGTTTGTGATACAGTGGGAAAGCATAGTTATGACAAGATATGATTTGCAGATTGGTTATATAACAATAAGTGATTACATATTAACATGCTGCCTAAATTTACAAGGTCTGGACGATAATGTGGCCCTGGGAGTGGATTTCACTGTCAGGTGATGTGTCAACACACATACTCTACAAGATGGAGGACATTGTTTGGAGGGGAATATTTTATGCAGTAGGCGTAAAGTATTGGCTTGTGCAGTGTTTAATTAAAGCTTTCACTCTTGTGTAATTGAGCGGGTAAAACATCTATCGTACGATCCAGAACACCAGAATGACTCCGTTGGGGTAAACGCTGTGGTCCCAGAATAAAACTTGCTAACTAACGATTAATGTGGATAACAGATGAATGTTGAATCTGGTTTTAATAATTTGATTATCTCTTTTCTTCTCTGCAGCTAGAGATGACAGAACTTTGGAGTGGGAAGATGAGTCTACTTAGGCCCACAAAACATGGAAGGTAGCATTTAACTGCATACAGCATCCATCTGAGTTTTGATCAGGACTCTCGAGTGCCGGGGGCCGGATCGGATACAGATGTGTTCAGGTGGGCGCTGACGTTGGGTCTGTGAAACTGACGACGCAATGGGACGGTTCAAATAAGTTGTCAGTCGAGCACATCTGACAAAACAACAAAGAACTTTTCAGCCAAGTAATGTGACTTTTCAAAGATCTAACAGTCCAAGAGCAAACTGAACTAACTGTCCAGAGGGGGTGATGGAGTTTGTACACAGCAAGAACATCCAGTCAAGACTTGCTGTATGCTGAGATATGAACTGCTGCACAAAGCTGAGCTGGTCTCCAAACAGACGGGAGACGAATCTGGGGACATAAAGGCTGAACGAAGAACTGGTGGTCACTCTGCCCAAGGTCACTAACATCAACTGCAGCCGGACGGAGGTGTCGACCCCACATTTTGTTCTGTGATGGTCTTTTAGGCACTTTGGGGTCGTGATCAAAAACTGCAGCTGGCTTTGATAATAATCACTCACATAGACTCATTTTAAAACAGGTGACACAACAGGACACAGACGTACAGAGGTGGGAGTGCTAGACGAATCGACCTGCTCCGACTGCTCTGAGATGGAAATTGTTTTATTACCTCAAATGCTCCACACCCCTGAACAAAATATTGATTTTAATTTTCTGTTTATACAGGTCAGGAAGTCTCATTCAGGAGAAACCTGAGGCCTGATTTGGATGGAGTTCACTAATGTTTTCTAAAATAACACTGGATGATTGTCTTTGCCTTGAAGGGGCTAATTTTGGTGGGTCTGGTTTGATACAAGAGGAGAAATTTATTTAATGATTAACTTTTGCTAATTTATAGGAGAGCTTGGGTTGTAGTTGGGTAATTGTTTGCATAACCTGGGTTGAATAACAGTAGTGGGAAGTTTAAAACTACACCATATTTTTAGTTCTGTAACTAATACTCAATCTGAGTGTTAGTGGATTGCAGACGGTAATGCTTCAGATTTGAAACAATGCCGTTTCCAAAAGGGGGGGAGGTGTGTAGGCAGCTCTGAGCAGGAACAGTTCATAGATCATTACAAGTTATACAAAATTAACTTCTTCTGAGGCGATTAAAAGATCATATCATGTAGGGTAATCAAATTGACAGTGGGAAATGAATAAATCAGAAACCTACATAACGGGTTGCACTTGTATATATGTATATCGGTTTAACAGAAGTATCTTTTCCTCTTTGTTGTAATGTGTACAGATTCCAGAAAGGGGGACGCCCCTAGCCTGAGGTGGATTTGAGCAAATGTTAAAGGGAAATGGGGTGGTTTGATAATTTTAAACACAACTGACTTGACTGGACTGGACTTGACTTATAGTTTAATTGGGCGAATAAGAAAAGGTTTCATGAACAAAGGCTTTTAACCATTTTTTCCTCGTTCTCTTTCTCTTTTATTTTTTTTTCCCTTTCTCTCTGTTTCTTCCTTGCTATTTCTTCCCTTCCCTAGCACAGACCGGTACCTGGATGGAAGATTAAATATTTTTTCCTCTCACAATGTTGTATGTCAGTTGGTTAAACTTTTAAGTTTATATTGTATTTTGATTGATGCTGTTGGCGCAAGCGATTTAATGAAGTTTCTTCCACAGGCTCCAGGAAGAGGGGCCGGCGTGGAGGATTATTACTGTTATTGTTGTATTGTGTATGTTTAATTTTAATTGTAGGTAGACCGGTTGACGACGAAGGCTTGTAAGGGTGACAGATGGGATGAGAGCACACAGGTATACCTGGAGAAGTCCAGTATGTAACACAATTCAGCTTCAAGTGAACAGATGCATGTAAGAATAGCATTTTATTTTAGTTTTACTAATTCTGTTTTAGGATAACATTACAGTTTAATAATACACCTATCAATGGCAATAATAACCATAAGGGTGCACAATAATTCTGAAAATAGGTTTTATTCACTACAGAAGCAACCACGGTCAGTTTTTCCAGGCCCAGGTCATGGATCCCACAAATAGAATAATCAAAAGGCCATGCAGGGTGTTTAACAATTCGCGAGCTTTTGTGTCCAGCTTTTCTCATCAGGAGGGAGGAACTCTGACCGAGGAGACAAACTCATATCAGACAGAGTCCTGCTGAAAAGAGGGACAGGACGAGACCCCACCAGGTGGTGGACAGAACATCATATGTCATCGGTCCCCAGAAGGAGAGTGGCACCTGTACGACCCCACCAGGGCATCCCTGCAGAGGAGAGGAATCGATCGCTGGACCACATGGAGGATGAGCTGAAGACAGCTCCCCACTACACCTGGAGGAGGTGACAGGACCTTCGTGGGAGCTCATTCTTTGCCCCTTTGTCCTGGTTGGAAAAAGGCAGTAGCAAACATCGGAGAAGGAGTCTCCGCTCTGCCTGAAGTCGGTCGGGTGGATCGGGTAAGGACGCAAGATTACCAGCCCTGACCGTGAAGAACAGAAGACGCGTCAAACTGATTTTAGTTTTATCCCAATACACACACGTCATTTAGAATGTTTAATCAAATTGATATGGTTCTGAGGACTTTACATGAAGATAACTCCGCGGGCCGAATCCCGCCGAGCACCAAAGGACCCTTGTGGACGAACAAGGCCTCCCACCTCAAGCTCAAGAACTGAAGACCTGCTAGATAGAAATGTTTAAATTGAGGGTGTTGGCTTTTCCTGTTTAATGAGTGTTTAGTCTTACCTTTCAATCATTCTGAAAAACAACCAGAGAAGGGTTGTGGATTCAATTGGAAACTTAACTATAAACTTAACTTGACTATTAACTTAAATATTCAGATATTTTACTCCATTCAATTAGGCATTTGATCATTCTAAAATACCACGAGGTATTTTAAAGGTGGTTTAAAATAGTTTCACTTATTTATCTTTCGCTAGGAGGTGTGTTGCTGCTTTTTTGTATTTTTTATAAAGGTTTATGTGTGTGGTACTTTTCACAGGTGTTGGATCAGGGGTCTGGTCCAGGACCCCTGGGGAGTGCAGTAAGTTTGGGTCACATCCATATTGATAAATAAATCCATAAAGAGGGTGAACTCCCATGAATATGGGAGTTCAAAAGAGGGAATGTTGGATTTAATATTTTATACCTTTTTATAATTCCTATCAAGCACTCAAATGTCAGGTCATATAAAGTGTGTGTGTGTCTTTCTTCCAAGGTTGAACTATGTGTATAGAAAGTGTTTGCTAATTCTAACTAGTTGACCTTTAAATATAATCTCATAGTAGCTAAGGATAATTTTACAAGTTCACATTTGATAAATTACAAGCAATCAAATCAGGCCAGAGAGCAGACTGATTAACATAAATAAAGATAATATAATTATTCCTAGAAATAAACAACTATTTAAAATCAGTGTTATCATGTTAAACAAACAGGGTTAACGGTTCTAAACGCAGACACAGAAACTAAGATGATTCTGCCTTAAAAACAGAATCACCAGACCTCCAACAGATAGTGAATTAACACCCAGGAGATAGGTAATAATTAATAGTTATTAATTATTACGCATAAACAATTTAGACACGAATCATTTTATATCCCTAAAGTATAATAGCAAGTTAAACTTTAAACAAAAGCCGAACCAAAACTTATCTGAAATATAGACGTAACGTCCTTGAGGGGGCGGGCTACGTCGTAACCATAGCGACAGAAGCTGAACCAATCAGAAAGCTAGCCTTCTCAAACGGGGATAAAAGGCCGGGAATGACGCACGCGCACTGAGCATTTTCAGAGAGGAACGCAGGAGGCGGTTTGTTCTTAATGCTCCATTTATATGCATATATCTTATTAATGTAACTGTTTGTCTCTGAATATCTGTATCCCATGTTGTGTCAAATAAATCTTTTATACGAAGGGCGACGCCTCAGCCGTTTTGAACACGACGTGGTATTCTAACCACAACAA
>NW_023620416.1:0-6827 GCF_014905685.2 Nematolebias whitei
AGGGAACCGTTCGGAGTCGTGAGATCATCCCAGAACAGACTTCTTCAAAGTTCCTCTGAACTTCTCTCGTTCAGCTTAGTTGCCGTGGTTCTCCAGCATTCTGAACTCTGCATTCTCTCTCCGCACTCTCTCGCACACTCCTGCACTCTCTCGCACTCTACTGCACTCTACTGGAACTAGGAAGTGTTGAACCTTTTAAAGAGGTCACTTCCGGTTCCTCTGAGACCTTCCTGATTGGTCGATTGACCGAACAGGGGTGTGTTTTAGTGATGTAAGAGGTTATTAAAAGTCAAGGGAAAAAGATTAGATTGTTTAAGAACAGACAGAAGATGTTATGAAGATCCCGAGACTTCGTGGAGTCAGTTCTCTCATATCTTTCTGTAAAAGTTAAACATGACATTTCTTTCCAGTAAACTTACAGTTGACCGAAACTTGACCTTTGACCAACTTACACTTGCTCATTTCAGACAGAAGATCAAGAAAAATGAATAATTACTCTGTAACAGACCTTAACTTGATTTCTACTTTGAATGAGGATTAAAAATTCATTAATACTGTTTCACAGTTGATTTAAAATGAGTAGTTCACTTCAACATTTAACATGGTTTGAACTAAACACACTTTTGATTATCACAACATTTGTAAAATAGTAATGATAATAAAAAGAGAGTGTTCTTTCAATTGATCAGTGCAGGACACACTTAAAAAGTCTCTGGATGGACTTGATTTTGTGTTTCTGGACTCAAATCAATGAAATACAGTTCTTGTCCCAGGAAGGCCCTCAAGGTCAGGATTTGACCTGAGGCTTAGTTCACTACAGTCCCCCCTTTGGAAATCATCGCCTGTCCATGGGGATGAATTCCAACATGAACTTACGCCTTCGAATGTCCTTGAGCTTGATGTAATCCAGCAAGGAAAACAAAAGTCAAAGGAGGTAATCCACAATGTTTTTGGTAATTCCATTGTGTTGATGGTAATTCCATAATGTTGTTGGTAATTCCATTGTAGCAATGCTTTAACCCCTTGGAAACAGAGTCTGTAATCCATTGGAAAAAGTCATATAATCCACAACGGTAAATCCACAACGAATGGAGGTGTTGATTGATCAGTATACAGAGGGGTTCCCTTGGATTGAACTGAAGATGCGGCCACTGGATGAAGATTGGAGACCAATGTCAGGATTGCAGGTCTCCTCCAGCGAAGGTCGTCTCTTGGCGACGTCCAGTCGATGCCGTTCTGGTTCAATGTGACATGCAATTATTTGGTTTAAGGTGGGCTTATGAAGGGGATTTTACATAAGGCCTTAACCTATATGCACCTGGTGTGTAAGCTATTATGATTGGGAACAGCTACAGCTACCAGTTAAGGGGTGGAACATGCTGAAAAGGGTAACTATAGGGGGTTTATACCTATAGAAGGGTGTTCCAAACTAATTTTCCATTCCTAACTTGGTTTAAGTTAGCTTTACATGGCAAAATATAGTTTGGTTAAATTGTCTGTTGTCTTTTTAGACGAACGACTTGAGATTGGGTGTTTGGTTTCCCCATAAATGTTTTTGGAGTCTATGGCGAGACTCATCAAAACGAATTAGCTATCCCCCCGAATAGAATTGTTCGAGTAGGTTCGGCTTAAGCGTGGTGAGACCAATGTAGATTATGGTACTTAAGGTAGCATTAATCTACATTGACTCCGCAAAGATTAGATTTTAACAAATGAACTGCATGTTGGCATAGTTAAAGGCCTCTTAGTCTCTAACTCAACTACAAACAAAATTCATTCTTACCTCAAAAACCAATTAAACAACGTTTCAACATCGACAAGAGTAGTGACTAAGCAACTAGAAACATCGTTTCACTGCTTCACCTCACCCTGGTTGTCAGATTCAGTCACGCTGTCCCGTTTGTTTGTTTCTTTGCACACCTTGTGTGGTTTAACCTGGTTTCGATGTACCCATTTAACAGTTGGCTCTTTTTGGCCTTTACTGATTTTTATCTGATAGACAACTGGAGACAGTTTGTCTGTTATCAGATGGGGTCCAGTCCATCTGGGCATCAGTTTACGGGCGAGAGTTCCGGTCCCGGACTCTCTTCTCCCAGTTGTGGGGGCAAACGTGTAGTACCAGACCCTGTCTCCCACTTGGAGTTCCTCGTGAGAGGCCTTTTGGTCGTAGTACGCTTTGCGTCCTTCAGCTGATTTTTCCAGGTTTTTCTGAGCGAAAGCAAAAGTGTTTTTAAGGTGTTTTTCCAAGTCTTTCATGTATTGTTGTATAGTGTAGGCTGTTGCCATGGCAGCATCGCCTGGTTGGTACAACAGGTGTAGAGGGAGAGTCATTTGTCGACCCGTCATCATCTCGAAAGGAGAGATGCCAGTCGATGTGTGTGGAGTGGCCCTTATGGCCATGAGGACCAGAGGGAGTTTCACGTCCCAGTCCTTGTGGTTTGCGGCTACGTATTTTTTCAAAATACTCACCACAGTCCTATTTGCTCTCTCAACCTGGCCTGAAACCTGTGGATGGTAGCCAATATGGAAGTTGGCTTTGACGCCTAGCGTCTTCCACAGTTCTTTCATTACTTCACCTGTGAAGTGTGTACCTTGGTCTGAGTTCACCCTGAGGGGAAGTCCAAACCTTGAGAATACATGATTCATTAATAACATAGCAGTGGTTTGTGCTGTGTCATTAGGGGCTGGTAGACATTCTACCCATTTGGTAAACGCGCAGGTTACCGTGAGAAAATATTTATTTCCTCTAGAGGTCTTAGTGAGTGGTCCTACCCAGTCAATCTGGAGGTCCGACCATGGAAATGCAATGCCTCTACTATGCAGTGGTGCTCTGTGGAGTGGTCTGGATGGCTGAAACTGGCTACAGACCAGGCACCTTTTTATGTAGTCTTTGACATCCTTTTTCATTCCAGGCCAATAAGCAATCTGTTTTAATGCTTTCAGCGTGGCATTGTCACCCTTGTGTCCTGCGGACGGAAGGTCATGTGGATGAACTAACATCACCCCCCTGTGGTCATGGGGGACCACGAACACAGGTGAGGACGTCCGTCCATGAGCAAAAGTTAGGATGCCCTTAAGTAGTTTTAGCTGTTTGCGCAGCTGAAAGAGGACTTTAAGGTCTGGATTGGAATCCAGTTCGCCTTTCGATGGAGTGTATTTGTCTGGGTCAGTCAGATACAGTATCATCGAGTTAATTGCAGGATCCAACTTCTGAAGTTGGATGATGTCTGGGTCAGTCAGCATTGGGCATACAGAAACTGTGTTATCAGCAGGTTTAGCTGCAGCTTGTGCACGTGTGACTGCCATTACCTCAGTTGTAGATTGTGACGACTGAGTGTTGAGTAGCCAGGAGGGGTCAAAGGACCACGTGGGTCCGTCAACGGCTCCCTCCTTGGCTAGGGAGTCTGCAAGGTCATTGTAGTGCTTGTCATCGCCTGGGACTCTGGAGTGTCCTGGAACTTTCTTCCAGAAGATCTGTAGATCATGTGATGTCACTAAGTGATCACATGTCATGAAAAGCTCTTTGTGTTTTACCACCTTTTTGTTGCTTGTGAGAAAACCGTTCTGTTTCCACAGAGCGAGATGACACAAGAAACTAAGTCGAGCATAGTTAGAGTCAGTGCAGATGACTAGCGTCTGGATGGAGCGTTCCACCGCCATCCATAGGGCTATTAGGATTGCTGCTATCTCAGCGTACTGAGAAGACTGAGAGCCTAATTTATAGCCAAATGTGACCTGTTCTTGGTCCTGGAGGAGTACTCCAACACCTGCTTTGCAGATTGTCTCGTGGTGGAATGAGCATCCATCCACGTATATTGTCGCCATATCTCTACAAATATTGCTATCAAAGAAGTGGTGATTTGGGTCCTCGGCAGCTGAGGGTTTAGTCACAACCGGCTGTTGGGTGGCTGGTACATCCTGTGTACATTCTTGGCAGATTGCCAAATCAGTGCCCAAGTGTGACTTCTTATTTTGACCGTAGCGGATGTCTAGGTTAAAACTTTGAAGTGCCATAAGCCATGTGGCTACACGTGAGTTTGTCACCACACCATCTCTGATGCGTTGGCTGTTTAGAAACGTTACTGGCTGGTGTTGTGTCTCAACAATAATCCTCTGTCCACCAATATAACAGGAGAAATGTTTCACTGCCCACACAGTGGTCAATAGAGCCTTCTCACAGTCTGAATACCTTAATTCAGGGCCTGCCATTGTTTTGCTGGCGTAGGCCACAACACGCTTGTCTTTGTCGTGTATTTGGTACAGACCTGCACTCATGCAGTGAGTTGAGAAGCCCACTTCCAAGTAGAACTCTTTGTTGTAGTCTGGGTAGACTAGACATGGGGCTAACTTGAGCCTGTCTTTAAGAGCGTTCATTGCCTGCTGCTGTGTATCAGTCCAGACAAAAGGAACGTCTTTCTTTAAGAGTTCAGTCAGTGGTTTTGCGAGATCCGCATAATGCTCTATGAACTGGCGTGAGTAATTACACACTCCCAGGAAACTCTGTAGTTCTTTGAGATTGGTTGGGACTTTGAGGTTGTCTAGGCCTTGGGTGCGAGTCAATTGTGGTTGTACTCCGTCTGGACCTACTAAGAGGCCAACGTAGTCCACCTTGGTTCTGCACCACTGGCACTTTGACAGTGAGATTTTAGCACCAGCAGTTGTTAGCTGATTTAGGACGTGGTCGATCTCAGCCAAATGAGAGTCCAGTGTTGGCTGCCTCAAAAGGATGTTGTCCACATGGATCAGTGTCCCACGCTCGTGGGCATCTGGACATGCTTTGTTCAAAAAGATGTTGAACTCTGCAGGTGAGTTAGCGTAGCCAAAGGGACACCTGGTAAAGGTGTATTGTCGGCTGCCAAAAGTGAAAGCTAGTTTGTGTTGGTCCTCGGCGCGCACAGGGATGGTCCAAAAATCAGAGGCGACGTCGAGGGTCGAGAAGTACTTACCATCGGTGACCTTTGGCAGTTCCTGATGGAGCGGAGTCATTGGCCACCTAGATAAGGGTACTTGTTTATTTAGCTTTCTGTAGTCTATGGTAAGTCTCCACTTACCATTTGGTTTTAAAACTGGCCATAAAGGCGCAGAGTAGGTGCTATTACATTGTCTGACTATACCTTTGACCAAAAGGTCATCAATGATCTCCTGGACAGGCTGGTGTGCTGCCAGAGGGATCTTGTATTGTCAGACAAATGTTGGCGGTGCGTTGGGTGGGGTTGGGATTCTCACTGTGTGGAGTGAGGTCAACCCACAATCTGTTGAGTCAGTTGAAAATGACTTTTCATATTTTAAAAGAACTTGGCAAAGTTTGTCTCTTTCTTCATCAGATGTCAGAGCGTCGGCTTGGGCGATCACCTGTTTAATCTGTGATGAGACTGATAAGGGTTCTTGCTCCTTGGGGAGCTCCAACGAATCCCTTTCTGAGTCGTCGGACCTGTGTATGGGTAAGACACCATAAGTTTGAGGCCCTTGGTCGACATCATCGGTTGAGAAAAGAGCTATGGCCTGTGTTGGTTTTGTGAACCATACTGGCCCAGCTTCTTGACTCGGTACCAGGTTATCTGGGAGTCCTCCCAGAAATGGAATGCCTAGTTCAAAATCATGAAAACCTGTGGAAATCAACCATCCTAGCATAGTGTTTTTTGGGATCAGCACCTCATCCATGCCTGTGTTACACACAGCAATAGATGTGGTCCTGGAGTCAAGGCTCACTTGGTTCGTGGCTTCCACGGACAGTCCCAAGTTGAAAAATGCAGGAGAAGGTTGAAAATATGCCTGTTTATGGCTAATAGCTTGTCCAGCTATGATGTGGATTCGCACCATTAGGTTAATTACCTGAGGTGGTACTGTGGTGGTTTGGTTGCTAGCAACCTGGCAGGCCTCTGGAATGGTCTGCCCAGCCTTAAGGTTTGCTGTGTCTAGCACAGGAGGATCCTTTGTGGCTGGTTTTAGGGACCACAGCACCTTGTTGATGGTGTCCACGTGGACACCCAACCTTACCAAAATGTCAGAGCCTATGTAGGATGCATGTGGTAAGTTTTGGATCACGAGAAACGGGTGAACCAGTTCTCGTTGGTTCCAGTTCAGTTTTAGGTTAATGACTCCTTCTGCGGTCATTACCTGTGAACTATTGGGAACTAATGGAAAGCGGAAAGCTTTTTTAATTAGTTCTAGACCAACGTGTTTGTGAACCAAGGTTTCATAGAAAGCTCGGTTAATTGCTGATTTATCTGTCCACAGAGACAGAACAGCATCGTTGGTGTGGGATCCTTGGATCTCTACACCCTTAACTACCAGTGGTAGGTAGTGTTCGGTGGACTCTGACTGCTTCAGCTCACAGAGGAGGCTGTCTTGTTGGGTCAGAGTTTGGACCACCGGGTGGGTCTCTGTGGTTTCACATGATTTCAGAGGAGTACTCACCGGGCTCGTGTCCTCGGCTGAGGAGTCCTTTGCGCCTTCCGCGGTACCTGCTGTTAGGCAGTTTGTGTTACACTCCGGAGGCATATTTATTGGCAGTGGTTTGCTCACCTTTGCCCACATCGTTTGATCACCATAATCTATAATCGCATCAAAGCGATTTATAAAATCCTGGCCAACCAAAAATGGGAATGAGTCAACACGAGACACGTGTACCGGGTGGTATAGTGTCATTCTGCCAACCTGCATGTGAACCATTGCTACAGCTGTCAGGGTTGTCCTCTTTTCTGAGAGACCCTGCATTTCTATAGCACATTCAGTGAGAGGTATTATCCTGTTAACACCGGCAGCGGCTGTCCTCAGCTCCTCGAACAGTTTAGCTGACATAATTGTTATGTCTGCCCCACCGTCCA
>NW_023620417.1:0-4540 GCF_014905685.2 Nematolebias whitei
ATATTTCCTATCAAGCATTCAAATGTCATGTTATATAAAGTGTGTGCGTGCCTTTCTTCCAGGGTTGAACTATATTTATAGAAAATGTTAACTAATTAAAACTATTTTACCTTTACATATAATCTTATATTAGCTAATGATAATTTTACAAATTTACATTTTGATATATTTACAAGCGAATCGCAACGGGCCCAATGGCAGGTAAGATACTGATTTAACTCAGGAGGGAAGAGTCCTTTGTTCTCTGAGCACATGGGGGCCTGGTCGCTCACATACACACTGATTAACATAAAATAAAAGCTAGAACACATTTCGCTAATTTAGACTGAATACAGTTTGACTAAGTAAATCCCTCAGGTTTTCTCTTTTCTCTAATTCATGATTAGATGCTCCACAACAGTGTTAACAGTTTAAACGCAGACAAGGAAACCAAGATGTATTTGCCTTAAAGCAGAGAATCACCAGGCCTTCAACAGACATTGATTAACACATACCCATGAGGTAGGTAATAATTAATAGTTATTAATTATTCCTATAAACAATTTTGACACAAATCATTTTGTATCCCTAAAGTATAATAGCAAGTTAAACTTTAAACAAAGAACCGATTTCAGTGAACCAAAAACTTCTTATCTGAAATGTAGACATTAACGTCCTTGAGGGGGCGGGCTAGTCGTAACCATAGCAACAGAAGCTAAACCAATCAGAAAACTAGCCTTCTCAAACTGTGATAAAAGGCCGGAAATGACACACGCCCACCGAGCATTTCCGGGAGGCGTACACCGAGACGGTTTGTTCTTTAATGCTCCAGATATATGCATATATCTTATTAATGTAATTGTTTGTCTCTGAATATCTGTAACCCATGTTTTGTCAAAGAAATCTTTTATACCGAGGGCGATGACTAACTGAGTTTTCAGACTTGAGAACTGTTTTATTACAACTGCAGCAGGAGTGCATGAAAGCCTGAGTGTTTGAATGTTGTCATCAGGTGTGGAACTCATAAATGAGAAACATGTGACTCCTGTGGAAAGTCTACAGGATCAATACATGAGTTAAGAGCATATTGGTAAACAATCAAAACAATTTGGAACATATGCGAATTATCAAAAAGAAACAGAGGCAATTAGCTAAAGACCGGCGGACCAATTGCTAAAACAAGCAGAAATAAGCTTAAAGCACCAAAATTAAGTGGGTAGAACTTGGTTTTCATGGATTAGGCTGTAAAAGTTGGATTAATTTAAAAAGAAAGGTGAAATTAGCTGATATTGGCGTGTAACAGCTAAATAGTATCTGAACTGTGAGCAGAAAATAGCTGAAATCTTCCAAACATTAGCTGAAAGGAGCACAATGTTCAGAAATTAGCAGTAATAAGTCAGTAGTAGTAAAAACACGTTGAAGTAAGCTGAATACAGCTTAAAAGAGGGAGAAAGCAGCCGGACATGGGGTCAGATGTTGGACCAGGTGAAACAAGGGGGAGCAGAGAGGAGGTCGTTGGCTGAACATTTTTAATGCTCTCATTTTAGGGGTGATCTTAGCAGGAGGAGATCAGAACGCCATTTTCAGTCACTGAACGTTGGGAGAGAAACTTCATACATCGTTTAAACTAGGGGAAAGGTAATGCATCGTTTAAACTAAAAGACAAAGCCAGTAGGAGAGAGGCGGCAGAATTAGATAATACGAGCATGCAGTTGATTACACCACAGCTGTCGGATGCCAGACATAAACGGGGATAAGAGGGCAAGGTTAAAAAACAATTGTCTGTACAATCAGTGTTGAAGGTGAGGAAGGAGGCAGTGACCTCTGGAACAGTTGATCTGCAGCAATGGTTTGAAACTCAAGGCCAGAGGGGAACATCACGTGTACGAGCTGTAATTAAACAAGAGATGGAGTCAGAGTGAGTCAGCTGGAGGTAAGGTTGGAACATCTCGCTGTGTGGGAAGATGTGGAGGTCAGACAGCCACAACAGATGGACAGCCACTCACTGAGTGGGCGAGGGACAGGTGAATTGATAACAAACGTACGGTGGAGAGCTGCTGACAGAGAGCTGCTGACATGATGCAGAGAAGGAAGGTAGATGGTAGAGGGGTCAAAGAGACCAAGTGGAAGAGCAGCAAGGCTCACAGCAGTGGTGATGGGTTCAAACTGGTTTATCAGGGTGTGGATAGAAAGAGAAATGGTGTAGGGGTGGTCTTGGAGGAAGTAAACAAATTTGTCAAAGTTTCTTCTTGGAATTGACAATAAAATCAGGTTTTAAATTCAACTAAAAAAACGACAGAATAAAAATAAGTAATAAACAAAATCCTTGACACTTGTAAAACAAAGGAAAAAAATTTATTCTGGTCAAAGAAACTCTTAACTAAACTCAAATTGAAATGCTTAGGTCAAATAAATTAGGAAACTAAACTCGAGTTGAACTACTTGGGTTAAATTAATCAGTCTTAACTAAACTCAAATTGAAATACTAGGGTTAAATTAATCAGTCCACATGAGTTTATCACATATTGAAAATGTTTAGCGTTTAGGAGCTGTTTCCTTCTAAGAGCTGCCGGAACTAGGTTATTTATGGGAAAACAACACTTCTAGTGGGTAAATGACATGACTTTAAACATCTTGAGATTTCACACAGGTCGTAGGAATGCAAAAGGACAACAGAGGTGTACATGGTGAGTTTGAGAAGTTGTACTTTGTGAACAAAGGTGCATGTAGACGTTTTTGTGCAGTGACAATGGACTCTGTGATGTCTTGAAGTGTAGATAGAGTCTTAATTGATTTGAATTACAAGTATTTTGTTTGTGATACAGCGAAAGAGCATAGTTATGAGATGGAATAATTTACAGATTTGTTATATAACAAGCAGTGGTTACATATTATCATGCTGCCTAAACCTTTACAAGGTCTAAATGGATAATGTGGACCTGAGAGTGGACTTCACTGTCAGGTGGTGAGTCAAAACATATTCTACAAGATGGAAGACATTGTTTTGAAGGGAATATGTTATGCAGTAGGGGTAAAGAATTAGATTGTGCAGTGTTTAATGAAAGTTTTCACTCTTATGTAATTGAGCGTTTAAAACATCTGTTGTACAATCCAGGACACCGGAATGACTCTGTTGAAGGTAAACGCTGTGGTCCCAGGATATAACTTGCTAACAGATGATTAATGTTGATAACAGATGAATGTTGAATCAGATTTTAATAATTGGGTTGTTTATTTTTCCTTCTCAGCAGCCTGAGAAAACAAGGCTGTGGATGGGGGAAGGTGAGTCTGGCTAGGCCCACAAAACACAGAAGTTAGCATTTAAATGCATACAGCATCCAGCAGAGTTTTGATCAGGACTATCTAGTGCTGGGTGCCGGATCGGATACCAGATGTGTTCAGGTGGGCGCTGAAGTTGGGTCTGAGAAAACTGACCAATGGGACGGTTCAGAGAAGCTGTCAGTCGAGCACCACTGACACAACAACAAAGAAATTGTCAGTTAAACGATATGACTTTTCAAAGCAAAGATCTATCAGTCCAACAGCGAACTGAACTAACTGTCCAGAGGGGGTCCTGGAGTTTGTCAACAGCGAGAACATCCAGTCAAGTCTTGTTTTATGCTGAGATATGAACTGCTGCACAAAGCTGAACTGGTCTCCAGACCGAGGGAGACAAACTGAAGACTGAAAGGCTGAAAGAAGAGCTAGTGGTCAATCTGTCCAAGGTCACTAACATCAACTGCAGCCTGACGGAGGTGTCAACCCCACATTTGGTCTGTGATGGTCATCTAAGCGCCTTGGTGTCGTGATCAAAACTACAGTTGGCTTTGATAATAATCACTCACATAGACTCATTTTAAGACAGGTGCCAAAACAGGACACATATAGTACTACTGTGGGGATGCTAGATGAGTCGCCCTTCTCCAATTGCTCTGAGATGAAAATTGTTTTATTACCTCTAAACCTAATAGGACGATGAATAATGCTCCCCACCCCTGAGCAAAATATTGATTTTTAACTTTCCGTTTATACAGTTCAGGAAGTCTCATTCAAGAGAAACCTGTACCTGAGACCTGATTTGGATGAAGTTCACTAATGTTTTCTAAAATAATACTAAATGATTGTCTTTGCCTTGAATGAGCTCATTTGGTGGGTCTGGTTTGATACAAGGGATGAAATTTATTTAATGGTTAACTCTTTGCAAAATTATAGGAGAGCTTGGGCTGTATTTGGCTATTTGTTTGCAAAACCTGGATTGAATAACAGTAGTGGGAAGATTAAAACTACACCATATTTTATAGTTCTGAAATTAATACTCAAACTGGGTGTTAGTGGATTACAGACGGTAATACTTCAAATTTGAAACAGAAAACTGTTTCAAAAAGGGGGAAGGTGAAGGCTGCTCTTAGCAGGAAACAGTTCTTACAATGACTAGATCATTACAAAATATACAAAAACTTCTTAGGGTTTTATATTTAAATGAACAGCAAATAACCAGTAGTAAGTCTGAGGCATTTAAAGGATCATTTAGGATAATCACATTGACATTTGAAAAGTGGAA
>NW_023620417.1:4550-6824 GCF_014905685.2 Nematolebias whitei
CAGACAGGTACCTGGAGGGAAGATTAAATTCTTTTTTTTTTACAGTGATATATGTCAGTCGTTTTAAAACTTGTAAGGTTATATTGTACTTTGATGTTGTGCGCAAGCGATTTAATGAAGTTACTTCCACAGGCTCCAGGAGGAGGGAGGCCAGCGTGGGGGATTGCTTATTGCAGGGTGTTGTTGTGCATTGTTGTTGTGTATGTTTAACTTTACTAATTGTAGGTACCTGTTGACTGCAAAGCTTGGAAGGGTGAAAGATGGGACGAGAGTACACAGGTATCCCTGGAGAAGTCCAGTATGTACCTCATTTCAGTTTCAAGTGTATAGATGCATGTAAGAATAGCATTTTATTTCAGTTTTACAAGTTCTATTTTATTATAACATTACAGTGTAAGAGTACACACTATTAGTAGCAATAATAACCATCAGGGTGTCCAATAATTAAGAAACAGGTTTATTCACTAGGAAGTAACCACAGTCAGTTTTTTGACCAGGCCCACAAATGGGTCATGGATCCCACAGATAAAATAATCTAAAGGCCATACAGGGTGTTTAACAATTCGCAAGCTTGGGTGTCCAGCTTTTCTCACCAGGAGGGAGAATCTCTGACCGAGGAGACGGACTACGGACAATCACACGGACTGGGTCCTGCTGAAAAGAGGGATAGGACCCCACCAGGTGGTGGAGAGAACATCACACGCCATCGTTCTCCAGAAGGAGAGGGACACCTGTTACGACCACAACCAGTGCACCCCTGCAGAGGAGCTGAATCGATCGCTGGACCAGATTGAGGCTGATCTACTGGAACATCAGCTCCCCGCTACACCTGGAGGAGGTGGCAGGACCTTCGTGGGATCTCATTCTTTGCCCCTTTGTTCTGGTTGGAAAAAGGCAGTAGCAAACATTGGAGAAGAAGTCTCCGCTCTGCCTAAGTCGGTCAGTCAGGTGGATCGGGTAAGGACGGAAGATTACCAGCCCTGACCGTGAAGAACAGAAGACGCGTCAAACTGATTTAGTTTTGTCCCAATGCACACACACGTCATTTAGAATGTTTAATCAGACTGATAAAGGTTCTGAGGACTTTACATGAAGATATCTCCGCGGGCCGAATCCTGCCGAGCGCCAAAAGGACCCTTGTGGACGAACAAGGCCTCCCAGTGCAAGCTCAAGAACTGAAGACCGGCTAGATAGTACTGTTTAAATTGAGGGTGCTGGCTTTTCCTGTTTAATATGAGTGTCTTGTCTTTCCTTTCAGTCATTCTGAGGAACAACCAGAGAAGGGTCGTGGATTCAATTGGAAACTCTTAACTATTCAAAATTATACTCCATTCAATTGGGCATTTAATCATTCTAAAATCCCACAAGGTATTTTGTGAAAAGAAACCGTCCATCGTTAAACAGGGGTGGAGGCCTCCAGGTTCAACTGTCCCCCTCTTACAATGCTGTGATTGCTAGTATCACTCAGCCCTCTGTGAATAGTAAACAGCCATCAGTGTGCTAATGATCCATTGTTAGGCTGATGGTCCTTCTTGAGCATGTGATCAGCTGGTTTTGGTTGTCAGCAGCAAACTGGTTGATCCACTCTGAGAAGGTGCTATTTAAGAGACTGAGCTGAAAACAGCACCTCAGACTGAGGAAGTCTCTTGGATGAGAGACGAAACGTTTCTATATTTTTTTGCTTTGTTTTGTTTTTTGTTTTTTTGAATGTCCAGAGGACCAGATTGAACTTTTTTGGATTTTTCTACCTGGATTATTGAGCATGCATCAGGACACTTAAAATATTATTTTGAATGAAACTTGTTGATGACATTGTGAGTTTTTGTTTGTTGTTAGAGCATTTAGATAAGTGGACAGTATTGAAGTGACTGTTCTGATGATATGTCAACAAATACTTAAACTAATATTCCAGAAAGTTTCTATTTCTGAATTCTTGGATATTTTGGTGTAGAGCAGAGGTCACTAATAGGTGGACCTCAGTCTGGATCTGGACCGAGCGATGGTTCTGTCCGGACCTGTGCCCAATAAATTCAGGAAAAAAGATGATTTTCATGGAGCATTTTTCCAGCGATAGATAACTAAGGTGCAGAGACAGGGGAGGTGTGTTTTGGAGATTCACTCTACTTCAGGTGTTACAGTAATAGTGTCACTCAGTTAATGAGCCAATCAAATCTTTTGTTTTCCCTGCACGGCCGGTGCAGCGAGCTCTCAGAGAAGAGTTGAGAAAGAACAGGGGAAGAGACAGTATGTTGTGCTCCAAAATAAGAAAAGTTG
>NW_023620418.1:0-589 GCF_014905685.2 Nematolebias whitei
GCTCACGAACGTGGGGGGGGGATGAGAGGTTGGAGGGTAAGTTCCCTGCCATAGCCTTGTGCCTCCTGGGTTTTCTCCTTCCCTTTTAATATCGAGGGGGGGTATATTTTTTAAAACTACGTCCTCTGGTTCGCTTTGGTCTTCTTCATTGTCCGACGCTTCGGGGGTTTGTGCAATGGAGCTGTGCTCACTTTCAGGATCCATCTCTGATTTTCTCTCTTTTCTATACTCCCTCATTCTTGCCAATTCTTCTTCACACTCTTTATATTTTGCTGTTGCCCTGCATGTAGGGTTTATGATATACCCATCTAATCCTGTCACTTTGGATATCATCTTTACCATGGGGTCATACTCGATTGAGGGGCTAATTACTGACACTATTGTCGTTTGTTTTTGTTTCTCTATCTGTTGCACCCACCATTGTAACCACGTTTTTACTTCTTTTTTTGATTTTGCTTCGCCTGGGTCTTTTACCACCACTGTTTGGACTCCCTTCCGGGCTGTCGTACAGCAAAACCTTCCTTTTTCTCTTATAAATTTTTCCAGTCCGTCCTTCAGAACTTTTCCATCTAGCTGGGGATTACTTTCT
>NW_023620418.1:689-6822 GCF_014905685.2 Nematolebias whitei
GGCTCTACACTCGTAGATGCCTCTCCTGAGGCCATCTTTATGTCTTTTCTTGTCGGGTCAAGTTTGTCGGTCCTCAAAGTCTCCAGACTTTATCCTAACGTTTTGGACTAGGACAGACTAGCTGCTTACCTACGATTCTGGATTATGGTCAGTAACCCTCGTAAGCCTTCTACCCCTCCTCACTAGCCTCTAGCGATCTATTGGGGGTACTAACTGGGGGGTCTCCCAGTCACTGACAGCTCCTTACTCTCTAGAGCTGCTCTACTGACGCCTATCAGTCCTCTGTAGCGCGTCCTCACTTCTGGGACTGTCCTGGTCCCATCTGGGGTGCCATGTCTGCTTTCCGATGAGCAAAAGGTAACCACTGGAATTAGCGATAAGCACCTTTGCTTGCAGCCTCTCCTCCAAGGGGTCCGGGAGTTTACTTCAGCGCCATGGTATTACCAGCAGCTGTCTAAAATAACCTCATTAAGGCTGCGACGAGGTGATTCATCCAGAATATTAACGACCTTAAATCCGTGAGTCACACCCTGATCTCACTCTGTACCTCGATCCTTCAAGCAGCCGGGATGGATCTTCTGGTCCAGAGAAACTCGCGTTGTGGCCGCTCACCTCTCACTTTAGCGTTGCAATTGTTAACCGTTCTGGTAATCTTTAGGGCCCTGGAAACGGGCTCAAGGATGTTGTTTATCAGCTAGGAAACCTTTACAAAAACCTCCTATTATTGGTGTTGATAAATGAACCAAGCTTTACCATGTATTTAATTGATAAGAATGAAATAATAGTCCAGATTTATACATTTTGCTTTGCTTTTAATCAATAATTTGCGCAGGGGTACAGCAACAGGCACAATTTTATAATGATTTAATTTTTCATGAGTACATAGGATACACTTCCTTCCCTAACAAGGTGGTGACTACTATCTGTGAAACTCTAAACCTCAAGAGCCCTTGAGGGTTTTTACAGATACTTCCTTCACAGAGACCTTTCACAACTCAAGCCAGAAGATATTTTCTCTCAACTCCCTCATGAACCAGAAACACCTTCGAGCAAATCTTACCAGTAACCAATTTAGTACTCCCAAATTTATTCTGTATGCTGTTCTTCCAATTTGATGAAATAATTTAATTAGAGCAGAGTAAGAATGAGGTCGTCCGCTTACCATGATTTAGGTATGCCCCTTAGTGGGACACTGGTGGGGGTAAGGGCAAATCTCCTGTTCCCTAGGGGAGGGATACAGGCCAACCTCTGAAGCAAGTGCAACTATTTCCAAATTAGAAGATCAGAGTTTGGACGGGCCCAGGTCATGCATTTTTAGAAGTAGGAATCTCATCCAGTTTGACGAAAGAAACTTACATCCAATCCCATGTCAGTGAAGAAAAGAGTTAATTTCCATCATCATCTCAAAACTGGTAAAATCCAATCTTCTTTTTGGGCTCCTTCTGATCCTGATGGGCTGCTCCTTGCCTGTAATTCTCTCTGCTCAGCTCCTCAGCTCAACTCCGACTTGCATTGACCAAGCTTTGTTCTGGTCAGTCTGTATTTAAAGACTCATTCATCCCTCCTCCTCTTAAGGAGGGGTTATGGAAAATTACATCATCTCTTTTCCAGTAACTTCTGTGCTGTTTTGCACCTCAACCGGTTTAGACCAGATTTCTGGGACTTTCCAAAACTTGTTTTGCTCAAAGATGAATCATCATGAGATGAGTCGTGTTTAAGCCTTGTGACTTCTGGTACTTTCCAGAACTTGTTTTGCTCAAAGATGAGTCATCATGAGAGGAGTCGTGTTTAAACCTTGTGACTTCTGGTACTTTCCAGAACTTGTTTTTCTGTTACATGAGGCCTCTTTACTTTTACCATCTCACACAATCATACAAAGGATTATACAATGTCTTAAAGATTAATACTTCTATCAGTTGATTATGTGTTGATTATTTAGTAAAACAGTTTGGTTACACATTATTAAAACAGTAAAACTTTGGTTACACATTATTAAAACAGTAAAACTTTGGTTACACATTATCATTCTTAGCTGTTGCTGAGGAGAACTTTTGATCAGGCTTCATTTCTCTTTAAAGCTGGTGGCCTGTTCATGTATCACCACTACAGACACCTGGTTTATTGACACCATACGTCCACCAGGCCGTGAGATGCGATCAGCTGTCTCAGGACATGCTGGGCTGCCGGATGAGGCTCTGCATGATTGCGGTCCAGAGATTCGTCTTCGGTGCAGTTAAAATCCCCACCTATAAAAACATAGTCCTCAGTCCCACAATCTCCCAACCTCTCCCCAATTTCTTCTAAAAAACGTTTTTTTCTCTGCATTGGCGGTGGGAGCGTAAATGTTGATAAAAACTACATTAAAATGATCAAAACAAGCTTTGACTAAAAGACATCTACCTTGAACAATGTGTCGTGTCTCTATGTGGCTGGGAGTGAAGGACTTTGCAAAAAGGATTCCTACGCCTGCACTCTTAGACGTGCCGTGGCTTAAAATGGCCTCTCCTTTCCACTCCCTGCGCCATTCTGCTTCATTTAATGCATCACTATGTCTCTTGAAGGAAGAGTACATCAATCTTTTTATAGTTTATGGTCTGATAAATAAATTCACCTTTCAAAACTTCTCTTGCCCCGTTTGTGTTTAAAGATGCTATTTTAAAAGTATCCATGTGTAGTGAACTTGACCTGATGTCAAATCTGACCAGATGGACAGAAACTGTTATTTCATTGATCTGCATCCAGAAATAGTTTGACCCATCCTGAGACTTTCTTTCTTGAATTAATCAAGTAGAAATGACAATTCTCTATGATCATTACTATTTTACAAATGTTTTAATAATCAAATTGTGTTAGTTCAAACAATGTTTACAGGTTGAAGAAAACTACTCATTTTTATTTACATAAACAGTAAGTAATGATTTTTATTCCTCAAAGAAGAAATCAGGGCAATATGCATTTCTTGATTTTTCTGTCTTCAATGAGCAAGTTTGTAAGTGTGTGTTAAAGTTCAGGTTTCGGTCAACTAAAAAGTTTACTGAAAAGAAATGTCATGTTTAACTTTGTAGTGGACTAGGCCTACGTCAAAACTAAGTCTAAGGTCAAAACTCTTGACCTTAAGAACCTTGTGGGACAGAAGCTGTCATTTCATGTATTTGAATCCATAAATACAGGTTCACCCATCCTGAGACTTTCTTTCTTGAAGATTCAAGTGAAAAGAACACTCTCTTTTTTATTATCATTACTACCACAAATGTTGATAATCAAAGTGTCTTAGTTCAAACCATTTTAGATGTTGCAGTGAACTAATCAATTTTATTAACTGAGTAATGATTTTTATTCTCATGCAAAGTTAGAACTCATGTTAAAAGCTGTTACAGAGTTTATGCATTTTCTGATTTCTGCCTTTGAATGAGCAAGTGTGTGCGTTCCAAGGTTGGAGTCAAACGAAAAACAAGTTGTTATGTTAAAACTGTCATGTTTTAGAATCCTCTCAGACGTAAATATAGATGTTTTGCACCTGTTTCTGAAACACGCCAAAACAAAACTCTCTCTGTCTGTGAGAACATTTCTGATCTGTCTCATAACAATTCTCGCTGTCTCTAACCTCTTACGTCACAAAACACACCCCGTCTGGTCGTTTCTGACCAATGAACAAATCCCAAAAGTGAACCGGGAAAGAGTCTTTAAAATGTCGGTACTTCCTGGTCTATTCAGTTCTGTGGGAGTTCTGCAAACTACACAAGTTCTGCTGAGTTCTGATGGAGTGCTGTTGGAGTTCCTGACATGACAACAAAGCTCTTCCGAGTTCCATGGGATTATAACATTTTCCACTGAGGTGAATAAGTGTCGAACAGAGCCTCGCCATTACTTCGGACGAGTAACAGCATCCTACTGAGACGCTGAAAGGGTGCGTTAAACGGAATCTCACCTGAGACATCTCCAGGTAAAGGAGCCGATTTCATCACCTAAGTGTACTTTAAGGAAAAGCTGAAGAAAGCCGGAGAGTGTCGATTCTGGTGAACACTTAATTTCCCTCACACACCATCTTACTCCCTCTAAACTTCTTTCCATCTTTAAACTTTTCTATCAAGTAGAAATTCTTCCAGATATTTTAGAAATGTCTGTGTAAAATGCTCACCCACATTCATGTGGGTAAAAGATCATAATTGTACAGTTTATAAATGTCTGTGGTGCAGCAACGGAAGAATCATGGCCGTATGATTTTTCCTGATTGATTGCTTATGTTGTTATTTTCATAATTTGCCAAATTAATGTAAATGTTTGATGTTAAATTTTGATTCTGTAAATAAATGACCGCATTCATTTTGATGGGTCAAACATAAATGACGTCTCACGTTACATTTCCTTAAATTCAATGCACGTTTTATTCAGTCCAGAAAAATGAGGAATCCGTGTTAAATGATGAATATATCCCAGCATCTGTTCATCTACAACTGGTGGCCCGTTACGTGCTCATAAATGGACTGTAACTCGTGTACTAATTGATTTTCATGTTGGCATGTGTTGTAAAATAACAGTTGATCAACTGTGCGTATTTACGCAGCGCGCGTGGAGCTGCGCGCTTGTGTTACGCTGGCGATGTTTTAAGAGCTAGAATTGAGTCATATGTCTTTTAAAGCTGAAATTGTACGTCTGTATGTGTAACATAAGCTGGCTTTGAGCTGTGGAAACGCTTTATTCTGTTTAAACTGTGTTCCAGACGCTGTTCTGGTCCGGTTCGGTTCTGGTTCCGGCTCGGTTCTGGAGGTTCGAACGAGTTGTTTTAAATAGCTAGAAAGACGTTTTGTCACGGAGCGCAGTCTCCGTGCGGCTCAGGGGGTTGACTCGTTACATTTTTAGCAGTGAAGGTGCATTTTGATGGTTTAAAAGACGATAAGCGATGAAAATGCTTCAGGCTAAATCTAACATGGTTGCTAACGCTTCGTGGTTGGTTGTTTGCTGCTGTGGAAAGCTCTGATTTGCTGAGAAGGTCGACTGACGTCACCTCCCCTCACCCCTACGCTGCGTCATTGGTTGAATAAGACCGTGTGTAACGTTCCAATTGGATGAGGGTAGTGTCAATCACGTCACCCGGAAATGAAGACTCGTTTTCATAGGGAATAAAATCTGCTTTTTAACGCTGGAAAGCGCATTAAAGCTGTGTTCTGAAACGCTGTTTAAATTCTTCATAGCATATTCGCTGAAATTTCGCCACGTTGGAGTTTAAAGACCGTCATAAAATGAAGCTTTTGAACTACGCTAGCGATGCTAAATTTTAAGCTAACAAGCTATCGACCGGATGAATGACGTGTCACGTCACTTCCCCCAAGTCGGAAATGAGCTTTACCGTGCTTAGAGTCACTAAATACAGCTGCAATATTGTCCCACAAAACTCATGTTTCATGATATAAGGTCTGATTGCAAAAATTTTGCCCCGTTTGTGTAAAAATTCCGTTCAGAAGTCTTGGTTTTCACCGAGTCTAGCCGATGCTAATTTTTAGCTAACAAGCTAACGACCGGACGCCACAGGAAGTTATAGCACCTCTAGTGGACATCACAAACAGTGTAGGAGTTAAAATTGTTGAGCTTGTACTGACATCTTGTGGAGAAGACGTGGGATCACAGGTTTCACTTCGTTTTTAGGTTATTTTGGTGAAATTAAACGTTTTTATTTTTCTGTAAGGCAATTTTTGAGCTAACAAACTTCCTCAAAGCTGAATAAACACTGTTATCTTGCGTTTTAAAAGTTATGAAGGTATTTATGCAAAGAGCATTTACCAAACAAATTTTTATTCACTGATAAATCCTTGAGAAACAGGTACATAATAAAAATTTAGAAACTTTTAAATAAGATACAGTTACAAATATTCACAGAGTTGAATAGTTTACTCATTTTGCTAGAAGCTAACGCACGTTTAATTGATAAATCACTACATAAGAGTAAACTTATCAAGAAAAAGAGATTTTTCTGATTTTCTTTTACCACCTAAACATTTACTATCTACTATTTAATTTCTAAATAGCAGATAATGGCGGACGAAGAGGTAAGCACTGACCCCTTACAATCCGAGGATGTGGTCCAGACTGCCTTACACATTTTAACAAATTCAATTATTGGCAAAAATTTGGAGGA
>NW_023620419.1:0-6821 GCF_014905685.2 Nematolebias whitei
TGTCAAGTTCTCTTCTTTTCTGTGTAGCTTCCCCACTTGAAAGGGATGGATAAAGTATGTAGATTGTCATGAACAGGGATTTTACTCGAAGGACCAGGCAGATTTTTTCATTTTTGTCTTCCATTTATTTGTCAAACAAACGTGCATTTCGTCCAGTGCAGGTAAAAACCTTTAAATAAACCCAAAAGAAGAAAAATAAACAATTACTATTCTGTATGTGAGTTTACATAAATTAATTTCACTCAAACTACAGGAAATAATAAACTATATAATTAATGCTAAGCAACCCCTGTGAATTAAACCCACAAAGTAACTTAAAGTTAACTGAACAAGTAACAAACTTAATTCCCTTAACTTTAACCTACCCTTCAAATTAATTGTTACATTTCTTCACATTATTTAAATACACGGACTTCTGTTTTCAATATTTACAATAAATATTTATTTTCTAAATATAAATAGTTCAAGTTCTCTTAATCAACTGCTAAATTAATTGCAAGCACACCAATCCATATCAACAACACAAAGATCAGTTAAATCATCAATGAACTAACTTTCACAATCAAGCGTTTCAGTTCAGGCGTTCTTTGTTAACGAGCCAGCAACGCTGGAGGCTCGGCCGGGAAAAAAGGGAGGCACCCTGGCAGTCTGTTCTTTAAACATTAGTTCGTTCTTACCGGCTGCCTCTTCGCCCATCTACAACTTATCCTCCTCCACACAGGTCGATCAGAATCTCCGGCCGACCGAAGAGGGATCTCCACACCCACACTCCTGTTGTGCGTTGATTGTGTTGATGTTCTCTTCCGCCTTGTCCGTCCTTCTTTTAGGTCCGTGTGGAGCGCAAGTTTTTTTTTTTTTTTTCACCCATTCTCCTGCTTTGACTTCACACCTCCCACTCGATCTTTCCTGAACAGCTAGGAAGATCGCAGTTCCTCTGTCATCTCTGGTACATCCGGAGTTTGTTCCTCTGTGGTTTAACTTTCCATTTGTTCCTCTACAGGTATTAAGACGACGAGCCTCCTCACATCCCTGTGAAGAATGGTGGTCTTGATCTGATCCTTCTTTAGAGGATGAGCCAATCTTTGCTTGACATGTTTTGTTATCGGAGTGCAACGACTTGGGACAACTTGGATATTTACGTCCCTCACAACACCCTTCTTGTCGGGATTAGCACTTACAACTTTTCCGAGCATAAACTGTCCTCTAAGTGTATTTTGGTCACACAACCAGACGATGTCCCCAACAGCAACATTTCTCTGGGAAGTGTGCCACTTGCTCCTCACAAAAAGGTTGGGACCAGCCAGTTGCCTCCAACTTTTCCAGAACTTAGTAACTTCATTTTGCATAGCATTCAGTCGTTTGAATGAATAGCTTGAAAAATCAAACATTTTCACATC
Source organism: Nematolebias whitei (assembly GCF_014905685.2). NCBI lineage: Eukaryota > Metazoa > Chordata > Actinopteri > Cyprinodontiformes > Rivulidae > Nematolebias > Nematolebias whitei. The sequence goes on from NW_023620419.1 coordinate 1,398, forward strand.
ACCACTCTGAGATGCTCATCCAAGCAAAAGACTGTTAGGTGTGATGTACTGAATGCAACCCTCTTGACTCTGTATTCTGGCATCGATTGGGCGTTCATTTGCAAGATTGGCAGCTTTATAAAGAATTGTGTGAAATTCACTGAAAGTTAATGCAGATTCTTGACCAAGATTTTGGAAGGCTCTTTTCACAATGCCAACAGCGGCTTCAGCAGCTCCATTCCTGTGAGGCGAATCTGCGGGAAGGATTTTCCACGCCCACTCAGTTCCATTCTTTGCTGCAGTTTCTTCCAAACCTGATACATTTTGGGTGCTCAGGTATTTATACAGCTCCTCCAAAACTGGTTTTGCTCCAATAAAATTGGTGCCTGGATCAGACCAAATCTTCTGTGGATGACCTCGGATCGCAGTAAATCTCTGATAAGCCATCAGGAAGCTTTCAGTGGAAAGCGAGCTTGTCAATTCGGTGTGAATAGCTCTACTGGCCATACAGCAAAAGACAACTCCCCAGACCTTAATCGTCACCCTTTTCTTGACATCATCTCTGACATGATAAGGCCCGAAGAGATCGACTGAAGTGAACTTAAAAGGGGGAGCAGGCTCAGTCCTCTCAGGTGGCAAATCACCCATCAACTGCTGACACTTCAGAGCTCGGGCTTTCCTACAGACCATACAGCTGTCAACAATCTTTTGGGCTATCCTCCGCCCTTTTACAACCCAGGCTTTTTTCCTCATCCTCAGTAGGGTTCCAGCAATTCCATCATGTGCAACATTGTGAGCTTCTCGGCCCAACAGTGTTGACACCCAGGCATCATAGGGTATGATGGGAACTGCAACTCTGTCTTCTCTAAAAATCTGTATCCTGCCGCCACAGACTAATAATCCAGACTCTTTGTCTTGATAGACCACCAACCTGTCTGTGGTTGTATTGGGAAAGTTAGCACCCATCTGAGCAGCAAGGAAAATGTCCCTGAGAGCATCTTCTCGTTCTCTCACAGAGATTACTCCTGCTGAGCAGACTGCCTCCCACTTTGGTTTCCCTACAGCTTGATTCTTCCTGATGAATCTCTTTGCTGCTCTCCAAACCCAGATAATTGTTCTGACCAGTCGTGTTAAACTGCTAAAGCAGCTAAAGTCTGTCAGGTTCTGTATGGATATTGATGGCTGCTGCTTCTTTGCCAAGATCTCTGTCTGACTGTGGGGTAATTCTTGTTTCAGCTCTGATTCCTTTATGCCAGTCTTTGTAGTTACAGCGACAAATGCCTTCTTTTGCAACTTGGTGATGCTTTCTCTTGCATTGAAGGAAAGCTGTTTCGATGATTTAATTGGCCACTTCTCAACTGGAGCTTTTAGAAATGCTGGGCCTTGTTGCCACTTAGAATCCACATCAAGATCTCGAGGGCTGGCTCCTCGGGTAATGATGTCAGCAATGTTTTGATCCCCAGGAACCCACCACCAATCTGAGATTCTTGTGTTGCTCTGGATCTCTCCAATTCTATTTGCAAAGAATGATTGAAACCCATAGCTCTCTCTCTCTGAATTGCTCCAAGAACTGTTTGACTATCAATAAGGTGATACCACTTCTCAATTTTGATTTGGGTGTGCATCTCAAAGAACTTCTTTAATCGAGATGCAAACACTGCTCCACATATCTCTGCTTTAACAGCCTCCCCTTTTTGATCCAATGGAGTCAGCTTAGCCTTGGATTCCACCAGCCTGATGATTGGGTCTTGAACTGATCCCCACCTCAAATACAACACCGCTCCATAAGCATATTCACTTCCATCTGAAAATGTAATTGCTAAAGAGTCGCTGCTGTAATGAAAGGGAGTTAATGCTCTGGTAAACTGGATCTTACTAAGCTGAGTGTACTCTTCAAAGAGCTTGACTGCATCTTCTCTAAGGCCATTCGATAGTGCTAAATCCCAGGTGTCTTTTACTTGGTTACTCACATTCTTTGCCTCTTGGAAAGCTTTCCGCACCAGGATCGCCCCCTTTTGTTTTGCAGAAGTTACCAAGCCAACTGGATCATACAGACCAGACACCTGACTGAGGAGCTCTCGCCTTGTCAAAGGGTTTGGTGTTTGACTTCGGATTTGGCCCAACTGGAGGTCTTGTCCAAGTCGCATCTTTTTTTTCCTTTTTGAAAAATTTATGCTGACCATGACATGAAGTTTATCCTCCTCCACCATGTACCCCAGACCGAGTGCTTTGTTGTCCTCATCCTGCATTTGATTTGGGAGGATCATGATCTTTTCTTTCACTTCATCCTGCTTGTTGTTACAATCTTCCCTCCCACTTTGCCCAGAAAACACCCAGGGTTTGAGTTTGAAACCTCCAGCTTTGAGAATGCGCTCCACATTTTCTGTGATTTCCTTTAACCTGTCTGGGTCATTGTGGGATGTCAGAATGTCGTCAACATAGCTGTTATTCTGAAGAACCAACTGCTCTTCTTCAAGATGAATAAATGAGGGTAAATTTGCAGTTTCTCGCATCGCCAGCTGTGCAATGCATCCTGCAGGTTTATCTCCAATGTTCACTCTTGTAATTGCGTAATCTCCAACTTTTTCATCTTCAGAGTCACGCCAAATAAGTCTGTGCAGTTGAACTTCTCTTTCTTCTAACCAAACAGAATTATACATTTTCTTTATATCTCCTAATGCAGCATAAGCTCCCTCTCTGAACCTTAATAGGACAGCACGGATCTGGTTTAGGACATCTGGGCCTTTCATCAGCAGGTCATTCATACTTATTCCTTTAAATTTCTGACTGCTATTCCACACAAGTCTTACAGGAGTTGTCACCGAGTGTGGATTTGGAGCAATTAGGTGGCTTACATACCACACTGGGCCGTTCCATTTGCTGATTGCTTCCTCAGTCAGTTTAATTGCTGCTCCATGCTGAAACATGTCATGCACTTGCTCTGTGTATGCAGCTTTCCAGTCAGGTTCTCTAGTGAGTTGCTTCTCCGTTCTAAAAAATGTAGCTTCAACTGCATTTCTGTTGTCTGGCAGGGATGCTGGATCTTCCAACCATGGGTACTTAGCATGCCAGTGAGGTTCGTCTGTGTGACTGTCTCCTTCACTGTAGGTGAGGCCTTCCTTCACTACTTCAAGCTCCCTTTCTTCAGCAAGCGTCATCGCCTTTCCTCCCGGCTGACAGTTTCCACAACGACAACCTCCACACTTAGGTTCACAGGCTGCGCCAATACTGTCCCATCTCCACCACTCCAAGAAATCTCGGCTTGTAGTTGCAGTCTTTGATGCCTTGAGTTGGATGGAGACCTGATGATTTAATGGCGGATGCTGTGGGGTTTCATGAACGGATTCTTCATATCTCACAGCAGCTGTCCTCATTGACCTTGCAAAATGCGTTTTGGTTGTGTGAGCTGTCATGGTAAGTTCCTCGAACAGTTGTGGATGAGTTCCTCCAACCACTTTTCCTAAAGGGCCATCCCACAGTACAAGGTTCCCCACAACTTTAATTATTTGTGGTGTCAACTGACCTTCCCTGTGGCTTATGAGTAAGCTTATTTCTCTGGGTCTTACAAGTTCATCCAGTGGTACGTCTGGAAAAAATCTTTGCAGCTTTTTTGCTTTAACATGCTTATGAATGTCTGCAATGCTGTCAAGTCCATAACAAACAAGCTGGTAAGGTTTAAAGGTGCCTCTGGAGGTTTTCACACGAATCTTCAGGAGGTAATGTTTTGTCTCTACACAAACTTTCATCCCTCCAACTCCATGGACAATGAGTGTGATCTCTTCACTTTTGAGGTTTAATCTGCTTGCAGCCTTGTGTGTTATGTAATTTGTATCTGATGCCAAATCAATTAATGTGCCGATCTTTTGTCTAGCATTTGCAGTTACTTCGAGAAGCATCATTAACACTGGCAGTTCTTGCACTCCACTCTCCACCAGGAGATTTGACTGATTCTGAGTTGTATTAAAAACTCTAGATGCAGTATTAGAAAATACATCTCTACAATGTTTGGCCAACTCAGGTGACAATTTCTTAAGAAATTCTTCTTGGTCTTCTGTGTACTTTCTGCTACTTTTGTCTTCTTCTGGACTGCTTTGGTTCCTCCTCTGGGCTATGTTGTTTTTCTTAGCTTCAGCGTTTGGGCATAGATAACAATGATGTAAATTATCCCCACTCTTGCAGCTTAGATTTTTGCACAAAAACCCAGGTTTACAGTATGATTTATCATCATGTATTTCCAAACACTTGGTACATGCTCCTACCTTCTTGACAGCAGCTCTTTTCTCAGGTAATGTTAATGTTCTGAACTGTTTGCAAAAGTAGAGTCTTTTTCTGTGTTTTCCATCGCCACAGACAACACAGCTTGCAAAGTCATCACCTGCTTTGACTGACTTGGTTCTGGCGTGTCTTTGCTCCATTCGGGTCTCTCGTCTGCTTGACTCCTCGTCTCTCAGTTGCTCTAGTTGCTCATAAATATTTTCTTGATCTTTCAGAAATGCAAGGAGGTGATCAAACCGATTTTCTGGTCCCACAGCATTCCTTTTATCAGCTGCATAAACAAGCCACTCCTTCTTCAAAACTTCAGGAAGCTTAGTTTCAATTGACTTTGTCACCAGAGGGTTTTTAATGGCACCAGTGTTTCCAAGGTCATTTAAATCCTTAAGAGCTTTTTCAACAGCTTGAATCAACTCTACGATTCTTCTTGGCTGATGACCTCTAACTGCAGGAATTCTCTGTAGCTCCTCCACAATTTCAATTGCAATTGCTGTCTGATTTCCATAGCGGTTCTCAAGAACTTGAAAAATATCTTCTGGAGTGCTATAAGAGGTTAAGCGAAGGTCTCTTGTGATTTTCTCATCTAGACTGTCAAGTAGCTGCACTTTTTTCACCTCTTTTGAACCTGTTGGTTCTCCTTGTGTTTGAAGTGCTTCCCAGTCACTTTTCCATCTGTAAAAATCACGTTTGTTTCCAAGAAACTTTGGGAGAGATGTTGGTTTCAGCTTGATGGTTGGTAATGAATAATTTTGGTAGGTTACAGTTTGCTCCTTTTTTTTCTTCATCTTTTTTCAGCTTTGCATGAATGAACTCTGCTGTCCTGGAAACCAGCTTGGGGACACTAAGTTCCAATCCTCTCAGTCGATCTTGGATTTCATCCCGACTGTCATGAGGGATCCATCTTTTCCAGTGACAATGAGCTTCTTTTGCAGCCTTTAAGAGTTCCTTCAGGTGGCTAAGGGTGAAATCATATGCCTCTTTTTCCACTCCTGGTTTAATAGTGGTAACATGTTCACATTCTGATTCTGCTACTTGAAGTGCTATTAACAGTTCAGTCCTTCCAAAGGTTCTCCACAGGGTCTCCTGGATTAAGCCTTTGACTTCTCTTACTTTTACTTCACATTCGTTTGCAGTTTTTTCCAGATCAGATTTCTGCTGTTCAGTCAATGCGGT
>NW_023620420.1:0-6821 GCF_014905685.2 Nematolebias whitei
TGTTGGATTTAATATTTTATACCTTTTTATAATTCCTATCAAGCACTCAAATGTCAGGTCATATAAAGTGTGTGTGTGTCTTTCTTCCAAGGTTGAACTATGTGTATAGAAAGTGTTTGCTAATTCTAACTAGTTGACCTTTAAATATAATCTCATAGTAGCTAAGGATAATTTTACAAGTTCACATTTGATAAATTACAAGCAATCAAATCAGGCCAGAGAGCAGACTGATTAACATAAATAAAGATAATATAATTATTCCTAGAAATAAACAACTATTTAAAATCAGTGTCATCATGTTAAACAAACAGGGTTAACGGTTCTAAACGCAGACACAGAAACTAAGATGATTCTGCCTTCAAAACAGAATCACCAGACCTCCAACAGATAGTGAATTAACACCCAGGAGATAGGTAATAATTAATAGTTATTAATTATTACGCATAAACAATTTAGACACGAATCATTTTATATCCCTAAAGTATAATAGCAAGTTAAACTTTAAACAAAAGCCGAACCAAAACTTATCTGAAATATAGACGTAACGTCCTTGAGGGGGCGGGCTACGTCGTAACCATAGCGACAGAAGCTGAACCAATCAGGAAGCTAGCCTTCTCAGACGGGGATAAAAGGCCGGGAATGACGCACGCGCACTGAGCATTTTGAGAGAGGCATGCACGAGGCGGTTTGTTCTTAATGCTCCATTTATATGCATATATCTTATTAATGTAACTGTTTGTCTCTGAATATCTGTAACCCATGTTGTGTCAAATAAATCTTTTATACGAAGGGCGACGCCTCCGCCGTTTTGAACACGACGTGGTATTCTATCCACAACAAAATGGTGACCCCGGACGTGCGGCGAGGTGATGCGGCCTACACAATTGGATCGAGGTGGCTTGCGGTGCACACAGAGAGAGGGACTGGGCCCATTACTTTCAGGTAAGCTGGTTAACTGTTTGGACTTTAACGTCCGGAGTTTCTGGCTATTCGGCCGTAAACCAAATTGAAACTAAATTCTAATTCCTCTGTTGGTGTGCATGCGGCCATCTCCGGAAAATAAAGATGGTTTTATTTAAGCTAACTTCCGGTGATTCGTGTTAATTCTGACGAGGTGGGTTACGATATTCAGACAGTTTGAGCGCCGAACGCTTTCTTTGACGTTTAGGTAGTGTTTAGTTAGTTTCACAAGTTTCACTTGTGGCCGGAGGAAGGCGAGACGGCCTGCCGGGAGTTCATGTCGGACGTGAGCGACACGTTTTCCCTCTTTTCAGCGGTAGTGGCGCACAAAACGGTCCTCTGACGAGGGGGCCGGAGACCGGGTCGGGGACCCGCAGCTACGTCCGCGTCTGCGTTGTGGGTGTTGACTGTCCACTAAAGAGACGCCATTCATAATTTAGTTCGAGGGGGAACGTGAATAGTCGGGGACTTAGTTAGTTTTACCAAATTTCATGTGATCAGGGATCGCATTAGTTTTAGGACGTTGTAATAACTCTGTTTGTGCCGTGTTTTGTATGTCGTGTGAACGCTTCAAGGGGGACGCGTTGGGAGAGACGTAACAAAAAAAAGAGAGAGGGGGGGAGTGAGCTGTGTGTGGGCGGAAGCTCAGGGTTGCTTTTCTCTTTTTTCTGGGTGTCGGAGAAAGTCTGCTTGGAACCGTGTGTGTGTGGTAAAGCACTCGTGAGGGGGAAGGGAGCGTTTCTTTGTTCCACACACGAGGTGAAGGCTTACGCGTGTTTTGTTTTGTCTTCGTTTCTGCGTCAGAGGTGTCTCGTGTGATCGGTGCTTCCGTATCCTGACCGGAAGGGGGCGCTGCTGTGAGGCAAGGACGGGTCTGGCTGCTGGGTTGTTCCGTACCAGACTTGTGTTTGTTTTATTAAGGCTAAGGCCAGGAGTGAAGGGCAATAACATATTTGAATGCCTGGGTGTGTGAATGTTGTTATTAGGTGTGGAACTCATGAATGTGGTGCAGGTGAAGCCTGTGGAAAATCTATAGGATCATATCAGAGGCAAATTGCATGACTTTTAGGGAGTATCAAAATGAACAGGAGGTAATTAGTTTGAGATCAGGGGGCCACTAGCACAAACAAGCGGAAATGAGCTTTATGTACCAAAATTAAGGGGGTAGAGCTTGATTTTTAATGATTTAGGCTGTACAAGTTGGAATAATTTAAAAATATAGCTGATTGGCGTGTCACAGCTAAATGGTATCTGATATGGGAACAGGGATAGCTGAAGATCTTTCAAATATTTGCTGATAGCCGTCGGAGGCCAGACAGAAACGGAGATGGGAGCAGACACAAGGTTAAACGAAACAATTTTCTGTAAGATAGGAAGGAGGCAGTGAACTCTGAAACAGAGAATGGTTTGAATCTCAAGGTGAGAGGGGACATCACGTGTACGAGCTGTAATTAACCAGGAGATGGAGTCAGAGTGAGTCAGCTGGAGAAGGTTGAATCATCTTGGGGTCAGCTTAGACAGTAGAGGGTTGAGAGGTCAAAGCGAACGAGTGGAAGAGAAATATTGTAGAGGTGGTCTTGGTGGTACTGAACAAATTAGATTATCTTTCTTCTTGGAATTGACAATAAACTCAGGTTTTAAACTCAACTGCAAAACAACGGAATAAAATGAGTAATGGCCAAAATCCTTGACACTTGTAAAATATAGAATTCTATTCTGGTCAAACAATACCTTGCCGGACTCAAATTGAAAAAGTTAAATACGTTAGGAAACTAAACTCAAATTGAAAAAAGTAGATTAAATTATACAGCCATAACTAAATTCAAATTGTAAATACTTGGGTTAAATAAATCAATCTTAATTGTACTCGAATTGAAAAACTTCAGTTTAAGAAATCAGTCCACATGAGTTGATCACGTATTGGAAATGTTTAGCATTTAGGAGCTGTTTCCTTCTGAGAGCTGCAGGGACTAGGTTATTTAGGGGACGACAATTCTAGTGGGTCCATGAATTTAACTTTATTGTTTGAGACTTCACACAGGTCCTGGGAGTGCAAAAGGACAACAGAGAGGTGTACATGGTGAGTTTAAGAAGTTGTACTTTGTGAACAAAGGGCATGTACACGTTTTTGTGCAGTGATAATGGACTTTGTGATGTCTTGAAGGGTATAAATAGTCTTAATTGATTTGTATTAAAAGTATCTTGTTTGTGATACAGTGGGAAAGCATAGTTATGACAAGAGATGATTTGCAGATTGGTTATATAACAATAAGTGATTACACATTAACACGCTGCCTAAATTTACAAGGTCTGGACGATAATGTGGCCCTGGGAGTGGACTTCACTGTCAGGTGATGTGTCAACACACATACTCTACAAGATGGAGGACATTGTTTGGGGGGGAATATTTTATGCAGTAGGCGTAAAGAATTGGCTTGTGCAGTGTTTAATTAAAGCTTTCACTCTTGTGTAATTGAGAGGTTAAAACATCTATTGTACGATCCAGAACACCAGAATGACTCCGTTGGGGTAAACGCTGTGGTCCCAGAATAAAACTTGCTAACTAACGATTAATGTGGATAACAGCTGAATGTTGAATCTGGTTTTAATAATTTGATTATCTCTTTTCTTCTCTGCAGCTAGAGATGACAGAACTTTGGAGTGGGAAGATGAGTCTACTTAGGCCCACAAAACATGGAAGGTAGCATTTAACTGCATACAGCATCCATCTGAGTTTTGATCAGGACTCTCGAGTGCCGGGGGCCGGATCGGATACAGATGTGTTCAGGTGGGCGCTGACGTTGGGGTCTGTGAAACCGACCAAGGGGACGCAATGGGACGGTTCAAATAAGTTGTCAGTCGAGCACATCTGACAAAGCAACAAAGAACTTTTCAGCCAAGTAACGTGACTTTTCAAAGATCTAACAGTCCAAGAGCAAACTGAACTAACTCTCCAGAGGGGGTGATGGAGTTTGTACACAGCAAGAACATCCAGTCAAGACTTGCTGTATGCTGAGATATGAACTGCTGCACAAAGCTGAACTGGTCTCCAAACAGACGGGAGACGAATCTGGGGACATAAAGGCTGAACGAAGAACTGGTGGTCACTCTGCCCAAGGTCACTAACATCAACTGCAGCCGGACGGAGGTGTCGACCCCACATTTTGTTCTGTGATGGTCTTCTAGGCACTTTGGGGTCGTGATCAAAAACTGCAGCTGGCTTTGATAATAATCATTCACATAGACTCATTTTAAAACAGGTGACACAACAGGACACAGACGTACAGAGGTGGGAGTGCTAGACGATTCCACCTGCTCCAACTGGTCTGAGATGGAAATTGTTTTATTACCTCAAATGCTCCACACCCCTGAACTAAATATTGATTTTAACTTTCCGTTTATACAGGTCAGGAAGTCTCATTCAGGAGAAACCTGAGGCCTGATTTGGATGGAGTTCACTAATGTTTTCTAAAATAACACTGGATGATTGTCTTTGCCTTGAAGGGGCTAATTTTGGTGGGTCTGGTTTGATACAAGAGGAGAAATTTATTTAATGATTAACTTTTGCTAATTTATAGGAGAGCTTGGGTTGTAGTTGGGTAATTGTTTGCATAAACTGGGTTGAATAACAGTAGTGGGAAGTTTAAAACTACACCTCATTTTTAGTTCTGTAACTAATACTCAATCTGAGTGTTAGTGGATTGCAGACGGTAATGCTTCAGATTTGAAACAATGCCGTTTCCAAAAGGGGGGAGGTGTGTAGGCAGCTCTGAGCAGGAACAGTTCATAGATCATTACAAATTATACAAAATTAACTTCTTCTGAGGCGATTAAAAGATCATATCATGTAGGGTATTCAAATTGACAGTGGGAAATGAATAAATCAGAAACCTACATAACGGGTTGCACTTGTATATATGTATATCGGTTTAACAGAAGTATCTTTTTCTCTTTGTTGTAATGTGTACAGATTCCAGAAAGGGGGCGCCCCTAGCCTGAGGTGGATTTGAGCAAATGTTAAAGGGAAATGGGGTGGTTTGATAATTTTAAACACAACTGACTTGACTGGACTGGACTTGACTTAGAGTTTAATTGGGCGAATGAGAAAAGGTTTCATGAACAAAGGCTTTTAGCCATTTTTTCCTCGTTCTCTTTCTCTTTTATTTTTTTCCCCTTTCTCTCTGTTTCTTCCTTGCTATTTCTTCCCTTCCCTAGCACAGACCGGTACCTGGATGGAAGATTAAATATTTTTTCCTCTCACAATGTTGTATGTCAGTTGGTTAAACTTTTAAGTTTATATTGTAATTTGATTGATGCTGTTGGCGCAAGCGATTTAATGAAGTTTCTTCCACAGGCTCCAGGAAGAGGGGGCCGGCGTGGTTGATTATTATTGTTATTGTTGTATTGTGTATGTTTAATTTTAATTGTAGGTAGACCGGTTGACGACGAAGGCTTGTAAGGGTGACAGATGGGATGAGAGCACACAGGTATACCTGGAGAAGTCCAGTATGTAACGCAATTCAGCTTCAAGTGAACAGATGCATGTAAGAAGAGCATTTTATTTTAGTTTTACTAATTCTGTTTTAGCATAACATTGCAGTGTAATAATACACCTATCAGTAGCAGTAACAACCATTAGGGTGCCCAATAATTCAGAAAATAGGTTTATTCACTACAGAAGTAACCACAGTCAGTTTTTCCAGGCCCAGGTCATGGATCCCACAAATAGAATAATCAAAAGGCCATGCAGGGTGTTTAACAATTCGCGAGCTTTCGTGTCCAGCTTTTCTCATCAGGAGGGAGGAACTCTGACCGAGGAGACAAACTCACATCAGACTGAGTCCTGCTGAAAAGAGGGACAGGACAAGACCCCACCAGGTGGTGGACAGAACATCATATGTCATCAGTCCCCAGAAGGAGAGTGGCACCCGTACGACCCCACCAGGACACCCCTGCAGAGGAGAGGAATCGATCGCTGGACCACATGGAGGATGATCTGAAGACAGCTCCCCGCTACACCTGGAGGAGGTGACAGGACCTTCGTGGGAGCTCATTCTTTGCCCCTTTGTTCTGGTTGGAAAAAGGCAGTAGCAAACATCGGAGAAGAAGTCTCCGCTCTGCCTGAAGTCGGTCGGGTGGATCGGGTAAGGACGGAAGATTACCAGCCCTGACCGTGAAGAACAGAAGACGCGTCAAACTGATTTTAGTTTTATCCCAATACACACACGTCATTTAGAATGTTTAATCAAATTGATATGGTTCTGAGGACTTTACATGAAGATAACTCCGCGGGCCGAATCCCGCCGAGCACCAAAGGACCCTTGTGGATGAACAAGGCCTCCCACCTCAAGCTCGAGAACTGAAGACCTGCTAGATAGAAATGTTTAAATTGAGGGTGTTGGCTTTTCCTGTTTAATGAGTGTTTAGTCTTACCTTTCAATCATTCTGAAAAACAACCAGAGAAGGGTTGTGGATTCAATTAGAAACTTAACTATAAACTTAACTTGACTATTAACTTAAATATTCAAATATTTTACTCCATTCAATTAGGCATTTGATCATTCTAAAATACCACGAGGTATTTTAAAGGTGGTTTAAAATAGTTTCACTTATTAATCTTTCTCTAGGAGGTGTGTTGCTGCTTTTTTGTATTTTTTATAAAGGTTTATGTGTGTGGTACTTTTCACAGGTGTTGGATCAGGGGTCTGGTCCAGGACCCCTGGGGAGTGCAGTAAGTTTGTGTCACATCCATATTGATAAATAAATCCATAAAGAGGGTGAACTCCCATGAATATGGGAGTTCAAAAGAGGGAATGTTGGATTTAATATTTTATACCTTTTTATAATTCCTATCAAGCACT
>NW_023620421.1:0-6819 GCF_014905685.2 Nematolebias whitei
AAGGTGTCTTAAACCCTTCCCACACTCTTGCAATATTCTAAACAATGTGTCTCTAAAGCTCTAAAAGAGCAAAGAATGTCATCATTTCACCTCCCTGCCTCCTCTGCTCTTTGCCACATGCAAATGCTCTTGGCCACACCCACTTCTCCGCTCTGCATAGTGAACAGCTGATCAGCTGCAGGAGGAAGCTTTTTCTGCAGCTCTGGGCTGCACAAAGGTGTAGCAGGTGCTAAATAATTTAAAATAATTTATTTCCAATAAAAATTCCATCCCGATCGTGCAGCTCGTCCATCAATCAGCCAATCGTGTGTTATGTCCAATCTTATTTTGAAAAACCACGTTAGAGCGAGTCCGCAATGAACGAACCATGAAGTAGAGAGGGACTACTGTATTGCATATTTTTCCAGCAAATTATAAATGTCTGAAATGAGGAATAATGGCTACAAGTTTTGAGCAGCAGGATAGTAGCTAAAAGTAGCAAAAATGATGCTAAAAGCAAAAAGTAGCATAAGAAGACAATAATTGAGAAAGTATGCTGAAATAGATTTAAAAAAGAATAATGTTTGCAAGAATTTAAGAGTCGATTCAACATTTTTCGTTGCGAAATTTCAATTTAACATTAATTAAAAATATATATATATATATATATATGTATATATATATATATATACATATATATATATACACACACACACACACACACCGGTAAACTTTAAAAAGAAAAGTCAAAACTGTCCCAGTTCAAATTGAATGTTTTGATTTATAAATGGTTAAAATCGCAATGTGTCGACATATCAAAAATGAAATTTACTGTTTATATTAAGTTGTAACAACAGTTCAGTATGAATGTTTGTGGTTGTTGAAGAAGAACCCCAATAATTTTCCTATTTGGATTTTGTGTTTTTTGTGTGATTTTATGTCCATTATAACTATGAAATAACTTGAAATTCACACATGGGAGGTTGTATTGAATAAAATGACACCAAACATGGAAGGTTAAACAGTTTTTAGTGTGAAATATGAAAGTAAAATTTAAAAATCCCCAAAAATGTCTAATTCCCAGTGGGTTAACTGGAAACAGTACTATGACAGCTGACTCAACTTCCATGCAATATTTTCTCTATTTTTTTATTGTGTTTCATAAAAAAGAATATGCTTTTTTTATCTTCTCTTCTCTTTTCCGCTTCAGGAGGTTGATGTTAATTTACCCAACTATGAGATTATGTGTATGATCAGAGACTTCAGAGCCAGTCTGGACTACAGACCTTTAACATCAAATGATGTGGTGAGTCCATTCTTTGTGAACAGCAATTTGCCACAGGACATGAATGGAGAGGAAGAGCTGGAGGAAAAGAGAGAGATGAAGGGAAATGAAGGGAGATGAAGGCCATGCAATAGAGGAAAGAAAGAAGAAAGGGCAGAATAAGAAGAACACTTAAAATCAAAGAAAGAACAAATGTAAAATTAATAATAAAAAAAATAAAAAAAACTACAGATATTGCATTTTCTCCAAAAATAAAGTTTGAAAGCTAAGTGCTAAAATGATTACTGAAATTTGCTGAAGAGGCTGAAACTTAATTATCAGTATTTAAAGATGCAGAACACTAACTTCAACAAGGCTAAAAGTAATACAATAAGAGCTGGTGAAGATTCTCAGTCATCCAGGACAGGATAAATTCAAAAACTTTCGACTGGACTGTTACAAATAAAGTCCAGTTGTTTTTGTATTGAACGTTTTTGAATACAATAAGAGCTAAAAGTAAAATCTAAAAGTAGCAAAATGCAACTGAAAAATAGCAAAGCAGTACCTATAAGGTAAAATAAGTAAAAAGCTTGTTAAAAAGCAGCAAAAGGTGAGGTAAAAGCTGTAAGTAGAGAATCTACTCTTAAATAATGAAATATAAATTTCCTCTGGTGGTGCTCACAGCCACAGAATCAGCCATCTGCAAACACAAAATGTCAAAGTTAGAAGCAGAACAACTCAGGAACAAAGTTTCAGCCTGCTTCAGCAACGCCAAACCACCACCTTCCAACATCAGCAGAGATGGACACAGTCACCACTCTCAGCAAAGGCAAGAACGTCATCATCCTCCCAGCAGACAAAGGAAGGTGCACAATGATTCTGAACCAGAAAGACCATAATGAGAATGTTATGGCACTCCTTAGTGACTTAACCACTTAAGAACTGCTGAAAAGAGATCCAGGAAGTGGTTACAAGAAGAAGTTGATAGAGTGCCTGAAACACATGGAGCAGGACAAGACTATTGACCATATAATAATAATAATAATAATAATAATAATTTAATTTATTCTGCACTACAGACTGTACCCAGGGGAGGCCACACCTAGTCTGTATGGTTTACCTAAAATCCACAAACAAGGTGTACCTTTAAGACCAATTGTTAGCATGATTAACTCTGTCACTTACAATGTTTCCAAATATCTGGCGTCTGTACTCATCCCTTTAGTTGGCAGCTCAGAACACCACATACAGAACACCATGGACTTTGTGGATAAGGTGAGGGATGTCATCATGGAGACTGATGAAACAATGGTCTCTTTTTATATCACATCACTCTTTACATGCATTCCTGTTGATGAAGCCGTGGAGGTGGTCAGTTTAAGGTTAAAATCGGACAGTGAGGTCTTGGACTGTGATGTCTTCTTCTGTGATGGAGGACATTTGAAAACCGATGTTTACCACAAACCTACCCACACAGACCAGTGTTTGCAGTTTGACACCCATCACCCTTTGGAGCACAAGTTAAGAGTCATCAGGACTCTGTACCACAGAGCAGACAGCGTCCCCACTAGCTCAGGAGCCAGGCAGAAGGAAAAATCCCACACAAGACAGGCTCTAGAGCAATGTGGATATCCTAGCTGGGCCTTCCTGAAAGCAGAGAAGAAACCCAAACAGGACTCCAGTCAGCCATCAGGTGAAAAGGAGGAACCCAGACCCAGACCAGTGGTCATTCCGTATGTTGCAGGAGTTTCAGAGAAACTGAGACGTTTATTTTCTAATCATAATGTCCCTGTGGCTTTTAAATCTCAAAATACATTACAGCAAAGACTGGTTCATCCCAGAGATCCAGTCCCCCGGCACAAACAGAGTAATATTGTGTATGCTGTTCAGTGTCAGGAGGGCTGTGATCAGTCTTACATCAGGGAACCTAAAGAGTCACTGGCCAATTTAATTCCACGTAATGTACCACATGTGATGTGAATGACAATAAAGAACCTTGAACCTTGAGCCAAAATGATGGCTCAGCACAGAAGAGCAACACCTTCACGCCAGGACTCTTTGTGGAGAGGAACATTGGTTCAAGAGAGGAGTAAAGGAAGTTGTAGTGAAGAGAACCCACCTGTCATTAAACAGGGGTGGAAACCTCAATGTCCAAATGTCAACTTCTTACAATGCTGTTATTTCTAGTATCACTCAGCCTTCTTCAGGGGTCGCCACAGTGAGTCATCTTTATCCATCTCATTCTGTCCTTTGCATCCTCTGTCCTCACTGCAACTACATTCATGTCCTCTCTAACTACATCCATATATCTTCTCTTTGGCCTTCCCATTTGTCTTTTTTCAGGCAGTTCTACATTCTTCTACCAATATACCCACTGTCCTTCCTCTGGACATGTCCAAACCATCTCAGTCTGGCTTGACCTCTAACTTTATCTTCCAATTCTTCAACCTGTGCTGTACCTCTGATGATCTCATTCCTAATCTTATCCATCCTTGTCACTCCTAATGAGAACCTCAACATCTTCATTTCTGGCACTTCCAGTTCTGTCTCCTGTCTTTTCGTCAATGCCACTGTCTCCAGGCCATACAACATAGCTGGTCTCACAACTGTCTTATAAACTTTTCGTTTGGCCCTTGGTGACACCTTTTTGTCACAAATCACTCCTGAAACTTTTCTCCATCCACTCCATTCTGCCTGGATTATCTTTCAGCTCTTTACCACACTCCCCATTTTCCTGGACAATGGACCCCAAGTACCGGTACTTGAAGTTCTGCATCTTTGTAACCTGTGCTCCTTCTAGTCTCACTGTTCCACTGGACTCCCTCGCATTCACACACATGTACTCTGTCTTACTACGGCTGACTTTCATTCCTCTTCTTTCAAGTGCATACCTCCCCTCTCAATGTTCTCTTCCACCTATTCCCTGTTGTCACCACAGATCACAATGTCATCTGCAAACATCATAGTCCACATCTCTTTAGACTGAAGAAGTCTTTTGGATAAAAGACAAAACATTTCAACAAAGAAGAACCCATCCAGTGGACCTGACTCAAACCTTTTAGAATGGTATATAAAGTTACTTTTTTACATTATAAAAGTAATAAAAAAAACAAAGTAATAACACCCTTCTCTTAAGTAAGCTCCTGTTTTACATGAATGGATACAATTCACAAAGTTTACAGAAGTGATTGCAATAAAGTTACGATGAGGAAAAAAGTTGTTTTTTTTACATCCTGTCTTTCTCTTACTTTCTGACATCTTAAACCTAAAAATGAAAGTCTTAGATTAATCTTATACAAGTGTGTCATTATTTACCTGTATTTTTCCATATTTCAGATTGAGGAGCACAGGATATGTGTGTGCGTCCGTGCACGTCCTCTCAATAAAAAAGGTAAAACTGTTTTTTATTTTTTTATTTTTTTACAGCATCTGTGTTCAGACAAAGAGCCAAACCAATGTGATTCTCTTCTCATAGCACATAATTGACCCCAAGATTCTGTAGAGCCATACCTCTGTTTTCATCAGTTTTTCATCAGCTCTTTTATTCCAGACTTTAAAATACACGTCTACACTAAAAACTACACTAAAATACACTTAAAATACTCATTCTTACACTCTTTTCCTTAATCCTCACTTTGGGACTCTCAGAATGAAGAATGGAGATGAATATTCCTTTGTCTTTAGGAAAAGATCTGAATTCTTTGCTATCCCTAAAAGTTCTGTATTTTTCTCTGAATTTCATGAAAATTACACAATTTGAGCTTTTCTGAAGATTTACTGGCGTGCACTAGCTTCAAAAAGAACCTGTTACCTGGCACCAATGCAGGCGGCACTCTAAATAATGATGTTCAATTTTTCAGAAAATTGCTGTGTAACTTGTGTGTTTTCTTTTATACTGTCTTTAATTATTACCTGTGCAGTGACAGGTATGTTTCTTTATATATAAGGAATGTAATTCAGTATAAGGTTTTAATAATTGGAACTTTAAGGCAAAGTAAAAGCAGAATATAGTTTAAATTAAATTACTCCTCTATGTGAAAGAAAGGAGTGGGGAAGTCTTAGATAGCCCACTTTATTTATTTATTTATTTATTGTGGTTATGTTTTTTTCACATTAACATTCGTTACACAAGTACTAAAACACCCTTAAACAAAAAGTCAAGGAAACACCTGAGCACATGGCTAATGATTACAAATGCTGCTGACGTCATGCCAGTGATCGGGCACAGGCAAGGAGTGCATATTCACAGGCTGGAGTGTGTATTCACATGAAGGAGTGTGTATCCACAGGAAGGAGTGTGTATCCAAAGGTAGGAGTACATACATACACAGGCAGTAGTGTGTGTTCAGGCAGGAGTTTGTATTCACAGGCAGGAAAGTGCTGCTCATTGCACTCTTCCTCTCTTTCCTCTTCTAAAACAAATAATGGATATCCCACTCTCTCTCATTAATTCATCCCTCTATCTTAAACCTTGTGTTTCCTTTTCATCTCTGCCTCTCCTGTCTGAGAAATTTCTGATTTTGCAGCTCCATCTATTTCTGGTTATGTGGCCTCCCCCGCCTCAAACAAAAGCTGCAGTTTCACATTCATAAACTGCCACATTGGTTTGACTTAAACACACTACACTACATGGGGGGTGGCTGTGGATGAGTGGTTAGCACAGTCGTTCTCCAGAGTAAGAGTTGGGGGGTTTGAATCCACCAGCAGTCACATGCCAAAGTGTCCATGGGCAAGACACTGAACTCCTCATTGCCTTTGATGTGTGTCCCATCGGTGTGTGAATGTGATGAAGCACTGATTATTCGTTGTATAGAAATATATAGTGTGCTGTATGAATGGGTAAATGAGGAACATATTCTTGTAAAGTGCATTTAGTATTTTGATAAAATATAAAAGTGCTATATAAGTACAGTCCTTATACCATTTACTATACCCTAACTATACAATTCAAACATGATAAATATCACAAATCTCTCAAATCTTATTATTCACTCTTGCTGTATCTCTATAGCCTCCAAACTTCATTCAACTCTCAGTCAGAAATGTGAGGGATTGTCTGTTTGTTCAATGGAGAAATCTGGCAGTCTCATGATTGGGTCCTTGGCATGACATCACACCCCTTACATGAAAGTGAAGGGACTGTTCCCAAAGCTGCGACTGACACAACTTGAAAGCATCACAAAAAATATATTTTTACAACTAGTTTGTGTTACATTTCAACATTTGCCACAGAACATAAATATTTATTGGTTATGTTTCTATCCTTGTGGGATTCCAGTGTTTCTTGCCTTGCAGTCCCTTCCAGATGATAATCCTCCCGATTTCATCCACCTTTTTCTTTTGCCAGCAGGTGATAAATAATACCCAGAATGATTTATTCTGTGTTCTTTAATAGTGTAATGGGAACAGAGCAAGCTAACAGCTTATATATTTGAATCTCTTGTGTCAGTTAATTGTAATTACACACACACACACACACATATATGTGTATATATATATATATATATATATATATATATATATATATATATATATACACACACATATATATATATATATATATATATATATATATA
>NW_023620422.1:0-160 GCF_014905685.2 Nematolebias whitei
TTGTTATGCTGATGACACACAATTATATTTGTCCATTAAACCCAATGAATCCAATCAGCTACTTAGACTACAAGCATGTCTTAAAGACATAAAAAACCTGGATGACCCTTAATTTTCTCCTGTTGAACACAGACAAGACTGAGGTTTTGGTTTTTGGACC
>NW_023620422.1:260-6819 GCF_014905685.2 Nematolebias whitei
GGTGTTATTTTTGATCAGGACATGTCTTTTATCCCCCACATTAAAAATGTTACTAGAACTGCTTTCTTCCATCTGCGTAATATCTCTAAAATTAGAAACATCATATCTAATAATGATGCAGAAAAACTGGTCCATGCATTAGTCACGTCTAGACTGGACTATTGCAATGGTTTATTATCTGGATGTCCAAATACTTCCTTAAAACATCTTCAGTTGATCCATAAATGCTCCTGCCAGAGTCTTAACTAGAGTTACCTGTAGTAGGAGAGATCATATTTCTCCAGTTTTAGTTTCTCTCCATTGGCTCCCTGTCAAATCCAGAATTGAATTCATAATCTTACTTCTAACCTAGAAAACTCTCAACAACCTGGCTCCATCTTATATTACAGATCTTATTGTTCCATATTTTCCTAACAGGGCACTTCGCTCTCAGGCTGCAGGTTTACTTGTGGTTCCTAGAATTTACAAAAACAGAATGGGAGGCAGATCCTTCAGTTATCTGGCTCCTCTCTTGTGAAACCAACTTCCAATCTTTGTCCGTGAGGCTGACACATTATCCAGTTTTAAAACTAGACTTAAAACTTTCCTTTTTGCTAAATCCTATAGTTAGGGTCGGCTTGGGTTTCCTGAGTTGTCCCTTAGTTATGCTGCTATAGGCTTAGACTGCTGGAGGACAAACTGACCACTCTTTTCACTCTGCTACTGTCTTTACTTACTCTGCTCTACCTGTTTTGTATTTGTAATTATTTTTTCTATCCTTAACATGTGTTTATTTGTCTTTCAGGTACACCTGGACCTATACCTGGACCTACCATTCTATGTTCGTCCGTCTCTCCTTCCTGTCCTCTCAAACCAGCCGGTCAAAGCTGATGGCCGCTTGTCCTGAGCCTGGTTCTGCTGGAGGTTTCTTCCTTTTAAAAGGGAGTTTTTCCTTTCCACTGTTGCCACTGTGCTTGCTCAGGATGGGAGACTGCAACAAAGCCAAGATTCAACTTGTCTGCTGGATCTCTTAGATAGAGAACTTTACTAATTGGCTTTTATGTATGTGAATGTTTCTGTAAAGTGCTCTGAGACAACTTTGATGTGATTTGGCGCTATATAAATAAACTGAATTTAATTGAATTGTTGTACACATTAATATGTCGTTGTGATTACTGCTAATCAATCCAGCCTTTATAAGAATCATACAGATGTCTTTGTTGTAAGACAATGGCTAACAACATTTTACTCAAACAGCATGACTACATAATAAATTAGTCATGAATATTACATAAACTGCATATAATTGGATTTAAAATGCACCTGTTTGTTTTCTGTCTGGTGCCCTGAGGTGATTTTTGCTTAAATCATTATATTAATTAAGTTGTATTGGTGAAAAAATAGCCACCTGAGTTGAAAAAGAGGAATTTCCAAACCTTGATCGGATCATTTTGTATATTCAATTCAATTCAGTTTATTTATATAGCGCCAAATCACAACAAAGTTGTCTCAGGGCACTTTACAGGAACATTCACATGCATAAAAGCCAATTAGTAAAGTTCTCTATCTAAGGAATCCAGCAGACAAGTTGACTCTTGGCTTCGTTGCAGTCTCCCATCCTGAGCAAGCACAGTGGCAACAGTGGAAAGGAAAAACTCCCTTTTAAAAGGAAGAAACCTCCAGCAGAACCAGGCTCAGGACAGGCGGCCATCTGCTTTGACCGGCTGGTTTGAGAGGACAGGAAGGAGAGACAAACGAACACAGAATGGTAGGTCCAGATATACTGTAGGTCCAGGTGTACCTGAAAGACAAAAAACACGTTAAGGATAGAAAAAATAATTACAAACACAAAACAGGTTGAGCAGAGTAAGTAAAGACAGTAGCAGAGTGAAAAAAATGTGGTCAGTTTGTCCTCCAGCAGTCTAAGCCTATAGCAACATAACTAAGGGACAGCTCAGGAAACCTAAGCCGACCCTAACTATAGGATTTATCAGAAAAGAAAGTCTTAAGCTCAGTCTTAAAACTGGATAATATGTCAGCCTCACAGACAGACATTGGAAGTCGGTTCCCCAAGAGAGGAGCCTGATAACTGAAAGCTCTGCCTCCCATTCTGTTTTTGGAAACTCTAGGAACCGTGAGTAAACCTGCAGCCTGAGAGCGAACAGCTCTGTTAGGAAAATATGGAACAATAAGATCTGTAATATAAGATGGAGCCAGGTTGTTGAGAGCTTTGCAGGTCAGAAGTAGAATTTTGAATTCAGTTCTGGACTTGACAGGGAGCCAATGGAGAGAAGATAAAACTGGAGAAATGTGATCTCTCCTACTAACTCCAGTTAAGACAGACTTTCTCAGTTCCTGAATGCTTCCAGAGGAGAAGAATCATCGCAGTGATAAACATCTGACTTTTTAAAAGTGCTGCTGCCATATAAGTTAAAGAACAATATTTTCTAAATATTGCTTTTCATAATGATTCCATTTTTTAAATGATTATTTATTAAAAAAAAAAAACTATTTCGTTGATTCACATGTAGCATCCCTAAGACTGCATTTGACTTGAATCAGCAGTTTCATACTTCTACTGGAAAACTGAGAAGCAAATAAAAAAACAAGCACAATCAACCTGGAATGGTAATGTAGTTTTTTATGTGGCTGAATTCACATTTCCTTAAACTGAAGTTGAAAACATTCTCAAAACACTTCCCACTGCCAGACTCAGCAGTGAAACTCAAGACACTGTAAAGGCACTGCTTTAGTCTGCACCTTCGGCTGTGTCTAATTACACGGCGTAAATGATAACATCTCTTAAACTGTAGGTAAATGGAGTCTTACAGTGTCATGAAACATATATAAGCAAACACCCAAGCTGCTACACAATAGACCCTTTAGCACTGGGCTGCCGAGATATTTTGGTCGGACTGGGCCAAGAGATGAGGGCTGTGTGGGGGGTTGAGTTCACTCCCACAGGAGACTGTGACGCCTAAATAAATTCGATAACCTAACCTTGTTACCCTCATGTCGCATGGCACTGGCCCCCTTAATACCCCCTCCCTATTCAAAACAATAGCTTAGGCGGACAGGCAAGACAAGTTGTGCATAATTTACACACGGATGTGCACGCCGCTCACACACTGAAAGCAGCAAGGGCAAACACACACATGCATTGGGGGGAGGGGGGGGGTGAATGAGTGGTTGTGAATGGATGGTGATGTGCACTTAGTGCTGGGTGCAGCTAAATCCAGCCGTGGATGATGAATTGACAGCAGCTTGTTGTAGAGGCAGACAGGCCCTGCATCACAGGAAAAAAGAGAGAGGCATTAAAAAACGGAGGGAGGAGGAGAGTACTCACTGTTGTTCAGGGCAGGACAGCTGAGGAGAGAAGATGGTCGAGGGGAGAGACTCGAAGGAGGACTCCACGGGGAAGGTGATGAAGCATGCAGCTCAGGTTTCCTGTCTCTGATGTAAGGCCAGCCTGGATCGATGGCTCCGCTGGGGCCCGGCCAGCTCTCTCCAACCTGCCCGCTCCCTACAACTCTCGCTCTCACCCTCCTTTGTTTCAATTCTTATCACTTTTGCTTTTTCTCTTGCTGATGTCATCTGTCTTTCTATGCTCTCTCTCTCTCTCCTTCTGCCTCCTGCTCTTTCTGGTCTCAGTCATAATACAGACTGAAAGTTCAGATGTAAGCATGTCATCCTACATGTGAACACACAAAACATCTTCATCAATGGCTTTTCTGCACAATTTGGTGTCATAAAAATACCTTTTCAGGTGCAAGACAATAAAGTCTATTGAATTATAATAAGTGGATATATAATAAAACAGTAATTTACTTAGTTACATGTGCGTCTAAAAAATTAGAATAGTGTGAAAAAATTATATATATTTTTGTCAATCATTTCAGGAAGTGAAACATATGGTAAATAAATTCATTGCATATAAAGTAAAATATTTCAAGCTTTTATTTCTTGTAATTTTGATGATTCTGGCTTAAAAATAATGAAAAAACAAAATTCAGTGAATCAGAAAATTAGAATATTCCACAGCCGGCTTTTGGTACCTTTGTCAGTGTGGGAAGGAGCCAAGTCCTGCTGGAAAATGAAATCAGCATCTCCATAAAGCTCAGCAGCAGAAGGAAGCATGAAGTCTAAAATGTTCTGGTAGATGCTGCGTTGACTGTGGACTTCAGAAAACCCAGTGGACCAACACCAGCAGAGGACATGGCACCAAACCATCACTGACTGTGGAAACTTCACTCTGGACTTCAAGCAATGTGGATTCTGGGCCTCTCCACTCTTCCTCCAGACTCTGGAACCTTGATTTCCAAATGACATGCAAATTAATTTTAATTTGAAAAGAGGACATTGGACTACTGAACAACTTTCCAGTTCCTTTTCTTCTCTGCAGGTAAGACACTTCTGATGTTGTCTCTGGTCAGGAGTGGCTTCAGTTGAGAAATGAGACATTTGTAGCTCAGATCTAGGGTTTATTGATTATTTTGTGACACCAGGAGTTTCCAATATTGAACCTCTTCACAATTTTCTTATTTTCTGAGACACTGAATTTTGTTTTTTTCATTATTTCTGAGCCATTATCATCAAAATTTCAAGAAATAAAAACTTGAAATATTTCACTCTGTGCAGTGAATAAAATATGAGTTTCACTTTCTGAAACGAATGACAAAAAAATAAATAAATAAATAAAAAATTTGAACTTTTTCACAATATTTTAATAAATAATAAATAAAGTGCTACATGTTGTCATCATTGTATGTTCCCATACAATGATTAAATTGGCTCTCTGCATTTAACCCATCGCACCTGGGATACACCCAGGTGGAGCAGTGGGCAGCTATGTAAGTGCCTGGGGAGCAATTCGGGATTAGGTGTCCTGCTCAGAGACACCACGACATGTGCAATGACTGGGGATCAAACCCAGGACCTTTGGGTCTGGGTCGGCTGCCCTGCCCCTACACCATTTTTTGAGATGCAAAATTGTTTGAGATGTTTTGGTCCTATTGGGGCATCTGAGAGGTAAAACTGGGCAGGAAATCAAAACCAGAACTCATCAACTTCAAGATGAGCCTCAGCAGCTTAAACAACATTTTTTCCAAACAATTCTTACTAAATGAAATATATCTGCCATTATTTATATATAGTTAGAAGTGTGATTGGATATAACTGACCATCACTGCAAAAATGAAATGAAAAGACCCCCTGATCTTTTACCTGCAGACGCCATTATATAGTGTGTATATATTACCAACAGTGTTGTGGGAGACATACTCCAAGGGTTAAAATAAAACATGCAACACTTGAGCTGCATGCGACTGACTGCCATTTGTATTGAGACAAATGGCTTTTTAATAGCCTTCAGGGATTGATACTAATCTAAGGAGTCTGGTCCGGCTCTTTCTCTCAGGGTGGGATAAGACTCCAGATTAGGTGGCAACAAGGACAGACAGCCCATCAATGTTTTCAATCTCCACTGACTCTCCCAGCTGCCATCTAAACTAAAGTTACTAAGAACAGGTGCAGAAAAAGGTCACCCAACAATGTGATTTCCATTGTGTTGTACAGTTTGCACCACATGTCAACAAAAATCAGTCACTATGTAAACATTGTAAATTACAAAAAAGAGTCACTGTTTGTTTTTCTCTACAATTTATTAAATTATGTCTGAGTTCCTTTACTCTTATTCTGATGAATGGACTCAATCAGGACAATGGGGTCCGTGTATCTTTCGTTCAATTGTTTTTTCATTGACAATCAAAAATCAAATTATGAAGAAACGACTTGAATGGGACTCTTTAATCAATTTTTTGTGTATCAGTGTAGAAAACAGAAAGTGGATCTACACATGTGTGTATTGGTGTTATTTTTAATAAGTAACGGATGCTGAAGTTCAGGTCAGTGTTGATGGTAAACTATTCAGCAATGCGACAGATGTAAAGGCCCCGAGAAGGTATTAGACAAAGAAAAATGCTTTAAATGTATCCAACAAAGTTAAGTCAGGTCGTCTGGATGGTTTCTTTTTGTTGAAATGTTTCATCTTTCATCCAAAAGACTTCATCAGTCCAAGGAGCCGCAACAAACTCGGTCTCATAAATAGCACTTCCACATAGTGGGTCAACCAGTTGGCCAGTTTAATTTAGAAGCAGCAATTCCAAAACATTAAACTGGTCCAACCCATATCCATTATGTCACTGTGAATAATGCACATGCTTAATTCAGAAAGAAGTCGGTTTATTCTGTTAATAAACAGAATTCTTTGTTTAAGTTCAACAATTTACTTTTTAGTGCCATATTACAGTCATTAAAATCAATAAGGATAATTTATCTCAGTAACCTAAATTTAATTTGCTTATGGTATCTGGAACTATTTGTTTAAATCAAAAATGTTCCTCAGATGTTGCTTTTAGTTTGTTGTTT
Source organism: Nematolebias whitei (assembly GCF_014905685.2). Lineage (NCBI taxonomy): Eukaryota > Metazoa > Chordata > Actinopteri > Cyprinodontiformes > Rivulidae > Nematolebias > Nematolebias whitei. Next base: position 6,666 of record NW_023620422.1, read on the forward strand.
AGTGTGTAGCCATTATAACATACGTTCTGTGACACTAACTATCGTTTAAATCCAACAATGTTCAGTCAGGCCATCTGGACGGTTTCTTTTTTTTTTTTGTGCTGAGACGTTTCGCCTTCCATCCAGAAGGCTTCATCAGTCTGAGGAAACACCA
>NW_023620423.1:0-6818 GCF_014905685.2 Nematolebias whitei
CGGAATGAAGAGGCGAAGGGACGGCAGCAGGAGAGGGGGATCTGGAAAATATACACATTGGTAAAACTGCAACCGGTCACTGCAAGTCATTCTGAAATGTTCTCAATAAATTTCACAAAAAATTGAAATAATTATTTATTTTTAACGTTGGTTTTTTTTGCAGTTAAAGACAAAACTTTTCTTAGAAAAACATCACCTTGTTTATTAAAATATTTCATATTTAATGATGCATGGCAGACGTAAAATAATTATTTAAGGATCAGATTTTGGTCTTGCTTCGGAACAATAATTACTTTTAGGTTACTTTACATTAGAAACTGGTTAATGTTTTAATAAGGACAAACCAGTTTTCTTAGCCAGCCCTGGTCTGGTGTGTTCACGAACACAAAAACGTGTCGTAAAAGCGAACAACAGCAGTGCTTTAGTAGAGGAAGTTGCTGTTATTACTGGGCTAACCACGTCAGTAGCACTCTAAAAGTGATTATTTTTCACACCACCTCAGTTTAAAGTACCGGTCGATGTGCAGAGTTTATGTTTGGCTTGCTTTTAGGTGCCAGATGTTTTTAGCTTAAAGCTAACTTTAGCTATATTTGTTGTAGTCTCGAAAGCACCATTTGCGCTTACGATAGTAGTCATTAACTTAACAACGATAATGTCAACCAACTAAATACCATGAAAAAAACTATAAAGAAACTATTTCTTGTTGGGATACTTTAAGGACGGGTTCAAGCTCCTTTTTAAATCGAGCGCACACACCAACTTCCCCGCTGGCGGTGCAACACAGCGCAAAACCAACCGCCATCTCAAAACGGGGTACGCCATGTTCAAAATCGGACGCACACACCCAAAAATAAAAACATATAACTCGTTACCGCGAATATCTGTTAAATCTCTCATTGTCTTACCATCTCTGATATGTTGCGGGCTTTCCATATCGTACAGGACAATATTTACCTAGAAAAGCAAATCAACTCGGGGATGTTGTGAGTCAACGTCCGCCCGACCCTGCGGCGCGAGTTAGCGGAGGAAGAGCGGCTTGGTAGTCTGCTCAAAGTGCGCATGCGTGGCGCATAAAGTCGGTTTTATACAGCTGTTGATGTCAGTTATAATTTTTAAATAGTCGGACACGTTTTAAATACATTTATTTGCGTTAAAATCCATAAACGACTCTGTTCAAATGTACCTGTAACCATATATGGAAAGTAAATATGTTCTTGTTCTTCTGGTAATTGACAAGCTATCTAAGGCCTACACTGCACAATACCGCCCTCTAGAGGCTAACTGTGGAAATGCGAGATATCGTTTTAAATAGGCATCTAATCTTTTTATTTTATTATTATTATACGGAACCAAGTCTCCAATTTTTAACATTTATTTCATTCCAAAATTTAGAAATGTGGTTATAATAAATAAATAAATGAGGTGCCATCAAGCAGTCAAAATATAAAAATAAAATAGGGTAGACCTTTATTGATCCAGCAGGAAATAGTAATGAAAATCAGGCTTTTTTTTTTAACTTTCCCATCTGTTCTAGATCATTTTATCCAAGGACTTATTGGATTAGCAGATTTAAAAAGAACATAACTTTTACATGAAGTTTATATTATTTGAAGTTTCTGAATTAAAATATTAGAATTGTACATTAATTTACCTAAAAACTTGTCTACTACTGCTTGAATTGCTTCCAAACAAAAGGAAAACTATGAAGTCATCCATTTCATTTTCTTGTAATTTCTGGGTCAAAGTGGGCGTTTATCTCCAGCGAGGCAAAAAAAAAAAATTTGAGTCATTTCGCCAATCACTGAAGAAATATTAACTTGTCCATGTCTAAAACTTTCCTTGTTTATTCAAGAAATAAAACAAAATACATAATTCAAGACCAGTTTAATATAAGAAACTTACAGAAGCAGAAATGTTCAGCCATGTCATCAATCATTTGTGAATAAGGATAATTAGACAAACCAGACAAAATCAAAGTTTGAGAGTTTGTAAAACAGATATCATAAAGATAAACAAGTTCATAACTAAAAATGAGGACTTTAATCAAAATGTATCTCAATTTCAGCAGGAAACGAGGCTTCAATATTCTCCGGTGCGATTGAATGAGTGAACGAATGTTCCAGCAACAGCTTCTTCTGGAGGAAAATCAGCCCGCACTCCTCACAAACAAAGTCCTTCGTTTTCCTGAAGTGAGTCCGTCTGTGCTTGACCATGCTGTTGGACAACCTGAAGCTTTTATCACACTTGTCACATTTATATGGTTTCTCTCCGGTGTGGAGGCGCATGTGGATCTTCAAGTAGCTTGACTGGATGAAGGATTTGCTGCACTCGTCGCACTTGTACGGGCGCACGCCGGTGTGGTATCTGCTGTGCCGCAGGAGCTCGTTGCTGGTCAGGAAGCGCTTGTCGCAGACTTTGCAGGGGAACGGCCGCTCGCCGGTGTGGAGGAGCTCGTGCCGCTTCAGCGACATCTCTTTCATGAACTGCTTCCCGCAGGTGGTGCAGGGGTACCTGACGCCGATGTGAACTTGCTCCACGTGGTTTCTGAGCTGCATCTTCGTGCGGTAAGCCATGTCGCACTGCGTGCACACCCAGGGTTTCTCCTCTGAGTGGGTGCCCATGTGGACCGTGAGCTCAGAGGCTGAGCGGTACGCTTTCCCACACTGCCAGCAAAGGAAGGGTTTCTCCCCGGTGTGTTTCCGCTGATGAACCGTCAGACAGTTGGAGGTCCTGAACTTCTCCTGACACACGTCACAAACAAAAGGAAACACCTCGTTGTGCACTCTCTGGTGCATAACGAGGTACGACAGCAGGGTGAAGGTTTTGTCACAATCGGGACAAGAAAAAGGTCCAGTGAAGTTGTGCTGCTTCTCGTAGTGCTCCCTCAAGCGTCTCAGCACGGTGAAAGTCTCGCCGCACACCGTGCACTGCACCGGCCTGTGCATTAGCTTGTGCCTCTCAAAGGCGGGCTTGTCCGGAAGTACCTTCTTGCACTCTTTGCAGAAGAGCGGGTTATGAATCCTCTGGTGCACTTTGAGCGTCGTCATGGTCTTGAACTCTTTCCCGCAGTCGTCACATTTCTTTAAAACGCCCAAATCGACGTTACAAACGTTCTCCTGGTGCTCCTTTAAGGCCGACAGCTCCTGAAAGTATTTCCCACAGTTTGAGCACCAGACAGGCATCTTTGGCAGACGGCTGGGACTGCTCGCGTCGCTTTCACTCGGCCTCTTTTTTCGCAGGAAGCGGACGTTTTTGTTACGACAAATGGCGTACAGGTGGTGCCGTTTAAGCCCGTCCAAGTGTTTAAAACGTCTCTCACAATGGATGCAATGATACGGCCAATCTACCATGTGGCTCTGGATGTGCTGGTTCAATTCTTTGAATCTAACAAATGTTTTGGAGCAGACCGGACACACCTTAAGGTTTTTGTTAGTGATGCTGGGTACAGGTGCAAACGGACCCTCCACAGACGTGTCTGCAGGCGCCTCCGAACTCTGGTCCTTCTCCTGTAAATCGCCGCCGTCCAAAGTCTGAGAAGTAACGCCAGCAAACATCTGTTCCAGCTTCTTGCACTGCTCCACCTTGATGCCCTCGTGACCTTTGAGAGTCTGATGTTTCTTTATCGTGTCTTTGTACTTGAAGCCCTTCTCACATGTGACGCAGACGAAGGGTCGCTCTTCAGAGTGGGATCGCAAATGCTTCTTTAGGTCCCTGGACTGGTGAAGGATCCTGCAGCAGATGGGACAGACTTTAACTTTTTCCGAGTTGTCTGAAGACGAATGGGAATTGGACTGCGGTTTCTCTGCGGGGAGAGTTAAGCGAGGTTCGTTTTTTTCTGTCCGAGGATCCGATTGTGGCTCTTCGTTGTTGTCTGGCTGTGGATCCGAGCGCGGCTCCTCGTCCTCCTCCGGTTGAGGATCGGAGCGTGGCTCCTCGTCCTCCTCCGGTTGAGGATCGGAGCGCGGCTCCTCGTTCTGTTCTGCCTGCGGATTAGAGCGCGGCTTCGCATTCTTTTCCGGCTGCTTGTTCTCCTTGCTCTTGCAAATCTGCTTTTCGTGTCTTTTTAACACGTAAGGGCTCTTGAAAGTCTTCTCGCAGAAGGAACACTTGTACGGTCGGTCCTTTAAATGGGACCTAACGTGTCGTTCCATATCGCCTTGCCGGGCGAAGTATTTCCCACACACAGAGCAGTTTTTGTTTTCTAACACCTCAGAAGTGCTGGGTTCTTCCGATTCCTTGTCTTTGATCTCGTCAGTACCTTCTCCCTTTAGATGAACGCGCATCGTGTGTCTGTTTAAGTCATACTGGTCCCTGAACCGTTTGTCGCAGCTGCCACACTTGTACCTAAAGTTCTGCTTTGCACTGTGAATGTCCCTGTGTCGCCTCATGGCTGCAGCTCGCAGGAACGTCTTATTACATACAGGACACGTTTTAGTGTCGGGGTGTTTTTTTCGTTTCTTCTTAGCTCTAACTGAATCGTTCTTTGCTTTTAAAATTCTTCGTTTCAGCCGCAGTCTCTTGCTTTGCTTCAGCGGCTGAAAAGCTGCAGGCTTTAAGGCGTCGCCTAAAACCTTGTCTGCTGCTGCTGCTGCTTCCTCCGCTGTTCTCCTCACGTTGACTTCAGTTTCCTGGTGATCACTGGGCTCAACAGGACTGGGAGGCTGCTCTATCTGAATGTAGTCCAGCAGGGTCACCGTTTCATTCTCCACTTTGACAGTCAGGCAGTCTTGCAGCTGGTCTGATGGAGACTCAATTTGGTCAGGATGGATCAAGACCTTCTCCACTTGAGGAAGGGACAGCGACGACAGGATGCAGTTTCCAACTGCGGATGAAATGGTTTGAGTTTCATCTGTGGAGGAAATGAAGAAAACAGTTTGGGATCTGTTACTCAGCTGTTAGAAAATGTGTTTTAAACATTTTTGCTGCTCAATTTGTGACCAGTAAAAAAAAGATGAAACAAGCAGACTCACCAGAGAAATCAAAATGTCCGAGCGTCACGTGATAATGCAGCACAGATTTTAAGTTGTGGGGGTCGGGTACTGAGTCGGCGCACTCCTCCAGGGCGGCGGGGATGGCACTGAGCATGGAGGCGGTCTGAAAGGCAGAGAACACAAAAATCAGAAACTGAGCTCAAAGCGTGTTGATCATGCATTTCATTTTAATATTGATCATCTTAAATATCTTGATTTATTCAATCTGGGTTTAAGTATTAAAGGTACTGTCCAGAGGCGCATTTCTTTTCAGTAATAGTTGAACAACAATAATAAAACTCCATCCGTCAGGAGTAAACGCTATGAAGGTTAGGAGTTTCAGATCAAATACCATATTTTTCATTGTATAAGTCACTTTTTTTTTTGCAGAATTTACATGCTCTGCCACTTCTAGACCGAAGCGACATATTTATGGACTTTTTTCCCATATTTACAAACCAAATTTTGGCTGAGATATGACCGTTTTCATTCATTCTGACTGAAAAAAAATGTAGCAGTAGCATAAAAAAAAGAAACCGTCCAGATGACCTGACTGAAAAATGTTGGACTGTATTCCTGGATTATTGAGAATGGACTTTGTTGTAGCAGTATCATTTTCCGCCACTAGATGGCAGCAGAGTAGTAATATCAGCGGCGAAATGCAGCTACTGTAATTTGACCATTAAAGTGCATTTATTAAGTAAAAGTTCAACTGAGATACACGTTTATGATAATTTTGAGCAAACAAATAATTAATTTAGGTGCTTTTCTTGTTAAATTTTGAAGAAACGTGCAGCGTTTCTCCTTTTTTCCTCCCTCTGCATGCTCCCAGGAGAACCGAGGCAGCGGATGCAGCTGATTTGACCATTAAAGTGAATTTATTGAGGAAAAGTTCAACTGAGACACACCTTTGCTATAATGTGGAGCAAACAAACAATTGTTTTTAAGTGTTAATTTTGTTAAAGTCCTCCTGCGCACGCTCCCGCCATTTGGCAGCCCATCGATTTTTGAACACCGGGCCACATTTCCGGGTTGTCAGCAGTGACACGTAATAGATGAGCCATATACGGCGAAGCGACATATTTATGGATTTGTTCACTTTTTTAGACAAATATGGACTGATGCGACTTATAGGGCGGTGCAACGCGTATGGTGGATAATACGGTAAACCATTGAAGGAGGCGAGTGAGGCTGAAAAGGTTCTGTTTCTAACAGTAGCTCTGCTACCTGCTGAATGTCTGGTACTGGGAGAAGCTTCTCCATTCTGGACAGGAAGTCCAACATCAGCATCTGCAGAGCGTTGTCATAATCAGGTCCAAAATCTGCAGGGAAAACATCCTGGGGACAAACAATCACAGGTTATACACCAGCGTTTAAGTACACAACATTTTTTTAGTTAGTGGTGCTTTATGTGCTAGATGCAAAATCTTAAAAAAAAAAAAACACCTGGAAGAACTTATCCTTTTCTTCAGGATCTTTTAAAAACAACTTGACTTGATCCACAAATTTCGTCTCAGGAAAACTGATATTTGTGAAACACGGCTGAGGAAACAAAACAAAGCAAAGTTGTAGTTTATGTTCAAATACTGTGATGCAATACAGTTAACTAACACATTTTAAAATGAGCCAACCTGTGCTGTCCACGTCGATATGAGGGTCTTTATCCGGTCCAGGTGAATATCAACGGATTCTGTGTCTACGATCTGCTTGGAATGACACAATTCCAGAAGAACCTGCAAGAAACATTTTAGCTCTGAGTAAAAAAAAAAATCAAACCGAATGGCACAAACACACGCACGTCAAATGTCTTTCTTCACCCGTGCTCTGAGTCCCAGGAGGAGCTGAGCC
>NW_023620424.1:0-6815 GCF_014905685.2 Nematolebias whitei
ATAAGGTCCTTAAGGTCAGGATTTGACCTCAGGCCTAGTTCACTACACTGAGCATCTTCAAACTCGGCCATTCGCCTTGAACTTTATGTGCGCTCGTCTACTGCCCACCTCAATCTAAAGATTTTGTAATGAACTAGGCCTCCGACAACAATCTGTCTCTGAAGACCTTCAGGGGACAGGAACTGTTATTTCATTGATTTGAAACCAGAAATACAAATTATCTCATCAAGAGACTATTTAGTTGTATCCTGAATTAATCAATTGAAAGAACACTCTCCTTTTTACATTATCATTACTATTTTACAATATCTTGATAATCAAAAAGTGTGTTTAGTTCATACCATTTCTAAATGTTGAAGTGAACCACTCATTTAAATCAACTGTGAAACAGTATTAATGATTTTTAAACCTCATCAGATTTTTGATCATACAGTTAAATGCCTATTTATGAAGTAAGTGTGCATTTAGTCTTCTGTCTGAATGAGGAGTAGTAGTGATGTCGGTCAAAAGTCAGAGACAAACAGAGACGAGTTATTAGAACGAAGTGTCTTGTTTTTAAAACTCGCAGACAGTAAATAACTTCAACTGGCACCTGCTCTGTCTCACCACGTCATAATATTTCTCTGTCTGTACTAACCGTTTTTAAAAAACATTCCTGCTGTCTCTTGACTTCTAGTGACCCTCTGACATCACTAGAACTACCCCCCTGCTGGTTGGTTCAACTAATCAGGAAGTACCATGTAACAGGAAGTGAATACCCCTTTAAAAAGGCAACACTTCTTGGAACTAGTGGGTCCTGGAACTCAGTCGGAGTCTTAAGTCTTAGTCTTCACGAGTCTTAGTCTCTTCTAAGTCTTGCTGGAACTTTCGGTCAGAGATGGGACTCAACTGAGTGTCAGGTGGATTTGACCATGTGCAAAAGGTCTTTCCAGTCCAGCGTTGTCACAGCCTGCCTCAGCTGTGACTCAACCCGAGCAGTAAATGCTCCACTTCTAAGGAAGCTTATTCGGTGGAACCGAGTACTTTGTCACGATTTCTGATGACCCCAGCTACTTTAACCGGAGACGCAGTAAAGGGAGCGTACTAATGGACTTCTGTTCTGGAGTGGAGGTGTCCACCATCTCAGGTAACAAGTTGCTGATGTCCTGAAGTGTACCGGAAAGCTGAGCTAGATGTCGGAGGAAGGGTGCAATGTTCTGGTTCCACACATAACTTTCATCCATCTAAAACTTTCTCCTTAAATCTATTTCTCTTCTCTTAAACCTTGCTATTCGCCAGTAATCAAGCTAGATGCCTTCAAAGGTGAATCGGCCTCAATCAGTAATGTTCTGTTGTCTTGTTAGTAAAGCTTTCCAAGTTTATTAATCAGAAACAGATCAGCAAATCAATGTGTACATGTTTTGATGTCAAATTTTGATTCTGTTAAATAAATGACTGCATTTATTCTGATGGGTCAAAGATAAAATGGCGTCTCATGTCACTGATTAAACAATCCACTCACAGTTATCTTGGTCACATGGCAGAAATTTAACTCGAAAAAGAAAATAATCTGTTGTAATTAAACAATTAATATTCTTTGTGTTTGAACTAGCTTTAAGAATAATTAATTAGTAGTGAAGTTAACGCCTTTGCTCACTACATAAATAGTGGCCCGCACGTGTTTTAAATAACATAAATGGTGGCCAGTGTGTCAACAGCAAATCTGTCCTGACATACTACAATTTCATAAATGAGTTTTCTGATTTCTTGGCTGAAATCACACCAAAATATGATCATGTTTTCATTATTGGGGACTTTAATTTGCATGTGTGCTGTAAGGAGAAGCCCTTGGTTGACTTTTTAGATTTATTGGACGCATTTAATCTAACGCAGCATGTAAACGGTCCCACCCAAGGGCGCGGACATACACTGGACCTTGTTTTAACTTGTGATGTGACTGTTAGTAATCTTGAAATTGGTGATAATGTTTTTTCAGACCACATGCCAGTCCAGTTTGAGTTCACCCTCCCCCATCTAACTCCTAAGCCATGCATTCCTGCACGTCGCACCTGGACCATTAACCACTTCACTGCCGCACGTTTCACAGATGCTTATAACTGAAATGATAAGTCAGCCCCCGGTGTTTCTCACTACCACTGGGGAGCTGACATCCCAGTTCAACTCTGTCTGCTTAAAGACTGGATCATGTCGCTCCTGTTAAAACTAGAAAATCAAAACTCAGAGCAGAACCTTGGCTGAGTGACGTCACCAAGGCCGTTAGGCAGCAATGTAGGAGGAGAACGGAGCGCAAATGGAGGAAAGACAGGTTGCAGGTCTCTTTTCAAATACTTAAAGAGAGTTGGCGCCATTATCAGAAAGCAGTAAAAGCTGCTAAATAAAATACTTTTTTGATATCATAATCTCAAACTCTCACAGCCCACATGTCCTCTTCTCTACCCTAAACTCTGTTCTCCACCTAACTGAACCATCACCTCTGGAAGCCTCAACTGAGCTGTGTGAGAACTTCTTACATTTCTTTTTGGAATAAATTGCGACCATCCGGGCTCTCATTTCCTCTCCAACTCATGACCCATCCATCCCACCTCAAGCTGTAGCTCTATTTGACCATTTTGAAACCATCACTCTATCTTCTCTAGAGCAGGTCATGTACAGCTTGAAACCTTCTGGTTCCCCCTTTGATGTGGTCCCCCCTCGACTACTAAAGGAGGTTTTTTCTACTCTAGGTCCGTCCATTCTTGCTATAGTAAACAGTAGTTTATCCACTGGCATGGTGCCAAAAACCTTTAAACATGCTGCTGTCCAGCCTCTCCTGAAAAAAAAACAAACCTTGACCCCTCAGTCGTATCCAATTTTCGGCCTGTCTCCAGACTCCCATTTGTTTCTAAAATACTGGAGAAAATAGTTGAGTCCCAGTTGAAGTGCTTCCTGGAGGATCACGCCATCTTAGAGCTATTCCAATCTGGCTTTAAGCCTCTCCACAGCACTGAAATTGCCCTATTGAAGGTTTTTAATGATATCTTATATCCACAGGTGCCAGTGATTCTGTGCTGCTTGTCCTATTGGACCTCACAGCTACAACCTTTGACACCATCGACCATGAGATCCTCATTGCAATGTTGGAGCAGTGGGTGGGCATCACAGGGTCAGCCCTCAATTGGTTCAGATCCTACCTCGCTGACAGATCCTTTTGTGTCTCCATCAAGTATATTAGTTCTGCAACAACAGAGCTTAGATGGGGGGTTCCGTAGGGGTCCATCCTGGGTCCCCCCATATTCTCTTTATACCTGCTGCCACTTGGTGCTATTTTCCGAAAACACAACATACCCTTTCACTTCTATGCCGATGACTGTCAAATTTACTTCTCCCTAAGACACAATGGTACATGCTCTATTCAATCTCTGCTCAACTGCCTGGCTGACATCAGGGACTGGATGGCTTTAAACTTCTTAAGTTTCAATGAAAAGAAGTCTGAAGTCATGTTGTTCCCTCCCAACGACATGATCACAAACCACTGCATCAACATTTCCACTCTATCCCTGTCAGAAAAAAAGAGTCACTAATCTGGGAGTGATAATGTACCCTTCCCTGTGTTGGATATTTCTTATCTAGACTGGTCCTATGGTTTTGATCTGCTCAGAGATGGGATTATAATGAAATTATGACCCGGTTCTGACTGGGTTAAACTGAGCCAGCAGCTCTAAGAGAGTCTCCCTGGGATTTCAATGTCAGTCAAGGAATACAGTTTAAAAGCCACTGGGATGTTATGTTTAGAAAATAAACGTCTCAGTTTCTCTGATACTCCCTCAACTTACGGAATGACCACTGGTCTGGGTTCCTCCTTTTCACCTGATGGCTGACTGGAATCCTGTTTGGGTTTCTTCTCTGCTTTCAGGAAGACCCATTTAGGATATCCACATTGCTCTAGAGCCTGTCTTGTGTGGGATTTCTCCTTCTGCCTGGCTCCTGAGTTAGTGGGGACGCTGTCTGCTCTGTGATACGGAGTCCTGATGACTCCTAACTTGTGCTCCAAAGGGTGATGGGAGTCAAACTGCAAATACTGGTCTGTGTGGGTGGGTTTGCGGTACATCTCAGTTTGCAAATGTCCTCTATCAGAGACTGAGACCTCACAGTCCAAGAAAGCCAACTTGCCATTTTTTCATCTTCTCGTGTGAACTTGATGTATTTATCCACAGAGTTCATGTGGTCAGTAAAATGTTGGACTTCCTGAGATTTAATTTTAACCCAGGTGTCGTCAACATACCTGAACCAATGACTTGGTGGTGTCCTTGAAAAGAATGTCAACGCTCTCTTTTCTACCTCCTCAATGTAGAGGTTGGCAACAATAGGAGAAACTGGAGACCCCATAGCACACCCATGTTTCTGCCTATAATATTGCTCTCCATATGTGACGTAGGTTTGTAGTGGCGTGAGTCTACATGGTTTTAAACTGATTAAATATAACAGATCTCGGAACGTGTGATGACAGCAAAAATCAGGGTTTATTTGAAGCATGAACTCGTAGTCCAAAACAGCTATAAACCTCGAGATCTCAAAAGAAAAAAAACCCTCTCAACACAGCTCTGTCCTGATTTATATCCTTCATCAGAAGTCAGAAGGCTGCACAACACATATCAGTCCTTTCCCATTTTAGGAAAACACTTGAGAAAAACAAATTCTTCCTAGGTCAGGCTGACACAAACCGCACTCGTTGCTAAAACAGTTCTGATGGGAAACGAGGTCTTACTGGAACAGCTACATGCATGACCTTTTTTAGACAAACAAGTCTACCACTTCAATCCCCCCTTTTTGAGGAAATTCCTCAAATAAATGAATGCTATCAAAATTTTTATATGCTTAGTGATGGATAAACACGTGTGCGATTAAATTAACCTTATAAATTATTTTATATTATGCATAACACTATAGTAAAAGTTGTAATGTAAAATTGTAACGTTATATATTAAAACTCATAATCTTAAAACAAAATGTGATTATTCAGCCATTTCATTGGATGGTTGCCATTGCTTCCTGAGGAGCCGAAAAAACCTGCTGCTGTCATTTACAGGAAAAATGTCTCCCCAGAACTAGACCCGTCAAACTAGCTTCTGCCTTTTTATTTAAAGAGACAGGAAGCAAGGGCATCGGCCAACTAAACGTCTGTTAAACTCTGTGTGATTATACATTACATTGAATATTACATCAAATCAAACAGTAAAATGAAAATGTCAAAATAAATGAAAATTGTAATAATACTGGTTACCTGAAGATTAATGAGTTTAAAAGAAAAATAATAAATTCCTATACGGATGTTATATGAAACCCGTTATGAATGAATATGAATTTGGTACATTTTGATTAGAGTTACAACCAAATACCCAAAATTTGAATAACATAATTGATAAATGCAAACATAACATGGTAAAATATAAAACAAATATAAATGTAACATATGTTAAAACACAAAGTTGACTATGAAGTCTTAGCTGTTGAAAGACATCAATGGTTTGCTTCAGAGTCCCGTTTTTGGAAGAGAAACAGGTCATATCAAGAAGTATATGGGAAATAAAGGATGGAAACCTGAAAAGAAGGAAATAAAAGAAAATGATAGGGAGCCTTAGCTCTTCAGTTCAGTTTAGTTCAGTTCCTTTATGGATTGCAAAAAACAAAAAAAAAACAAAAACAGAAAAAAATGTGTTAATTTGTTGTCCAGCACTTTGCTTAAGGAGGCCTTCATTTTTATTTTGAATGCACAGCCATTATCATGCTTTCCTTCTTTTCCACAGCCTTCCCCGTCACCTCAAAGATTCCTTTGCCTTCAGCAGTCAGTTCGGCAAGAGGCGGGGGGACAGGTTCGCTGTGGCCATCTCGATTTGGACCAGTTGATTTGCAGCAACCAAGTCCATCTGTGTTGCCAGAGTTCGTTCCCACTTTCGCCTCAAAATGGGCAGGACACAACATGTCAACAGGAAAATCACAATTAGTACTATGATTGTGCTAATTCCTATTTTTATCACTATTGCTGCCCATTTTCCTAAATTTAGGTCTAACCGATCCCAAGACCAATTATCCTTACCAGCACCCTCCTTAAGTTCACCTCTTAGCTTTTTAATTTTACTCATAACTTCTGAGAAAGTTCCGTCTGGAGCTGTATTGCTAGGAATATACGTACAACATTCATCACCAAACATAGGGCATCCTACGGAGACGCTAGAAATGGTAGCGTTAAATGGAACTCCGTACCAGCTGATTCATCTTCAGAGAGGTGAGTCGATTTCCTACCGAAGCGTACCGAGGTAAAGCTGGGTTCGGATGGAGAGTGCCGTTCTTATACAGACACATTTTCCCTCACACATCTTTTCTCTCCAGATAAACTCCTTCATTTCCCATCTTTAAAACTCTTCTATCTTGCCAGTAAATCATCCAGATATTTTCATAAATGTCTGTTGTAATTAAGCTGTGTTATTGCTTCAATCAGAATAATCACGTGTACAATGTTTGATGTTAAACTTTGATTCTGTTAATAAATGACCGCATTCATTTTGATGGGTCAAAGAAAATTAACGTCTCACGTCACTGATCTCTGTCACATATCTGTCAAGTAGCTCGAAAAAGAGAGAACCCGTTTAAGTTAAGTATAATATCAGGTACTTGAACTAGTCCAGATATTATAACATGTAGTGAGATAGGTCGGTTAGTTTCGTTAGCTTCGGAGCTCCACTACATGTTATAATATCTGGACTAGTTCAAGTACCTGATATTATACTTAACTTAAACGGGTTCTCTCTTTTTCGAGCTACTTGACAGATATGTGACAG